>NW_017297377.1:420680-507681 GCF_001594075.2 Trachymyrmex cornetzi
GAACTACGATTGTGCGAGACGTAGTTCGACAGATTTTATAGTGCGATAAGCGATAATTTTTTATTGCTGAGGATAGTTCAAATAGTAAGCCAAAACGTACAAAATTGAATTTGCGACACATTAATAGGTATTAATTAGCATTGCACAATTTATTATCCAGCGCTGACTCCTAACGCCCATTCGTATTTTGCCGTTATTTGTTCATTGTATTAATTTAAGGAGTTCATAAATTTTGTATATTTCTCTCTCTCTCTTTACTAACATAATTTTTTAATAAATTGTGGAAGCATAATAAATTGTGAAAGCATATTTTTTTAATCAAATTAACATTTATATGTCAAACTAACATATATTTTATCTATTTATCTTAGAATTTGCATTTTAATGTACATTATCTTTATTAATGTACATTATATTTATATTATTTGTTCACTTACTCGTAAATTGCATTATTTTGACAAGAAATATTGAATATTAAAATATGCAAATAAAATAATTACATTATATTAAATCGGTTAAATTAACAGTCAGTTAGTAGTTAGTTATATATTAACTATTATATTAAAAATTTAACACAAAAATTTCAACAGATCGGTTTACAATACAAAATGTTTTCACTCTGTATATTGTATATGTTATTGATATTGCATGTTATACGAAATTAGAATGTATCACAATCATCTTTTCTAAAGAGCATAAAATGTATCACAATTCTTCTACAAAAAAAAGCATTAATATTAAATAACGCTTCCATCAATTAATCGACGCGGTTTCAATATAAAGTAACGAAAGTAAAATACATATAATTTTGATTACAATTTGTGAATGAGCCAGTAAACGCAGCAGTGATGAGAAGCCATCTATATTACGGATAATAACGAATTAATTGCGAGAAAATGAATTTACGATAAACATTATCCCGTAACTGGCAACTCGTCTACTATACAGTATTCATCGAAAATTACGTCACGATGCAATTTTTGCGAGCGAACGTTGCAACCGAATTGCTGCGATTCGCATATAATGTAACGATATAACTCCAGGCTAAAAATAAATCGATATGTCGATATGAGAAAAAGAAAGTACCGTCTGCAAACACACAGAGAACGCGAATATAGCGGGACAATTTCAAAGACGCTTACATATTGAAAAAGACAGAGATATGCGCGCATATATTTGCGGCAGTGTCTGTACATCATACCTCGATAAGTATACATACCGATCCCCCAGGGAGTCACGTCTATCTCGCAGTCGTCACATGAAAGTTAGAGGATCAAAGGGTCAGTGTTTCTCTCTTTCTTAGCCGAGCCAAGTCGAGTTTCTTCTTCCCCCGCAGCGGCACGTAACTGCGACAATAGTTTACACATGTGTTCCCTGTTGCCGTCCGCGGCATCGAGGCTGCCATAAAATCCCCCTGTAGTAGCGAAAGCTTATATCGCCGTTATTTGCCGCCCGTCTTTTCTAACGACGCGACGGTGGCGGCCGCCGGCGGCATCTGTGCGGTACAAGGGTTTGGACAAAAGTTTACGATTTTGCGGCGCGAGGACAGAAAGGCGACGGTACATTAAAGCTACGAGACAAGTCGCCTTAAAGGCGGAATTGCCCATCCGGAAGAGCTTTCGACATAGGCAATAAGAAAAAAAAAATAAAAAGGGTTTACACGCCGCTTCCGAAAACGTCACTAGGTAATTTCGCGTCGCGAACGAGTTTTTACGTAATGCGAAAACGCGTAATTTCTCACTCTCAGCCGATAAAAACACGGTAAGAGAAGAGCGTCTGTCGAAAGTATTAGCTGCTTAATTAATGGAAATGTAGCTGTTTAACGTAACGAAAGCTTTACAGCCACTCGCGTGAACTAGTTTGGAACTTGCTGCAAACAGTTTATTGCCAACATTCATTTGATGTCACGAATATACGTTTTCGTGTTTCTGCCGCACGTGTATACGCACGTGTATACGTTGTTAAATACGTAACGCCGTGGCCGAACTTATCGCGCTTCATTCGCAAAGGGACTAATTTTCTGGCCGTCGAGTCCGGAACTCTATGGCGCATGAGATCGCGTGATATTATGCATGGTATGTCATAGATCAGACTGTTTACTGTTATCATACCGGTAACGTAACGGGAACCCGCGATATGCAGATTGCTAAACTTCCGCAGATTCGCTGCACGTGCATGGCGTGTTGTATCGGGTATTAATAACACCACCGTGTCCCGTCGCTCGCTTTAGAGCCCATCGCATCGAACTTTTCATTTATCAGAACTTCGCGCACCGAGACTTAAGCTCCACCTAAAACAATCCGCCGTTATTATATATCGGTATCGCGCTATCCATCGAGGACCGCAGCTGGCGGTACCTTGAGGAACGTACATGAGAAGAACGAGACCTTTCTTCGGTAACGCAATATGTGGCATAATATGCTCTACGGGTAAGATAAATAAATTATTCTCTCCGCTCCGCATTCGCGCGCCGATGCATTCGCGCCGCGTCATTGCCAGTAAGAAATCGCACGAGGCTGGCCATTGTGTGCCCCGCGCTAAGTTTTTAATATCTGACATTCGTGCGCGCGCAACCACGCGCAACAAAGCTACCAGCGACGCGGCGCGTTAGCGCCAAGTCAATTAGATTTACGGCACTATAAATCTCCATCGGGCGCGCGAGTCAAATTGCAAATCGCTGCCGCGAGAAAAGATATCAATACAATGGCCCCGAAAGGGCATTAAGCTGGAAGGTTTTAACAACGGCAGTTCGTGGTGCGCGAAGGACGATACAAATATCAAACGGTGACGGCCATTAATCTAATGTCCCGTTACTTTAGCGTGGCGTTCAACGTCAGGCTTCGACACTATGGCGTACACATACTAACCGTGACCGACGAGCTGTCCGACGTTGAGACGTCTTCCTTTCTCTCCGACACGCTTGCCACCTGCCACGACTTTTAAGACAATACGATACTCCGCAAGACATTCATTGTGAGGATTTAGTTGACTTTGGAAATCGAATGCGATAGAGCGTAAACCTAGCCCTCCATCGGCAATGTGCATCTTTTATTTGCAACGTGGGTTTTCGAACTTCAGTGCAGATTCTTATATTGTTTCGGATTGTGTAAAATCTGAAAAAAATTCCTACTTAAAAAAGCTTTAACGAGTTGTCACTATAACAGAAGTTGAATTGTATTTTATTTATTTTTGATAGATTTAAATTTATCTATCAGAATTTATGATCAAAAAGTCGACTATGCCTTTAAAGTTCCACGTTGCTAGCGGAGAACTAGAGTTACTTAAGTAAGAGGTTAGACATCATATATATATTTAAAAAAATTTTTGACAAAAATGAATGAATGAGAAAATTCTGATCATATCAATCTAAAGTCTGGTTACCTCAACTAGAATTATAATAGACTAGAAAATTCTGATTTGTCTATTTCCAACCAGAATTCCATTTAATGCAACCAGACTCTTTCCAGTATGTATTTGATCTACCATATTTTTCAAGATAAAAATAGAATAAGATAGAATGAGATATCCATCTGTTATGTTATCTTAGTATCCATCTCGTTTTATTTTAAACACTGTTCGAGTGTCAGCGGATCAATCATGAGTTGTCTAAAGTCTAAACGATGTTCAATCTCTTGAGTATACTCACAACTTATCTGCAAGCGCTTGGGCGAAAAATATCCAAGGCTGCAATTTAATGATTGGTTTTTTGAACAGGGATATATTTCAGCTCTTCTGCTTACGTAAAAATTATATTGACAGTCATACGGTACCATCCAGCTTTCATTGCATCATTCGATAAAAATTGCCAGATCATAAATATGTTTTCTACTGGTCATTAATCGTGACTGTAGGAAGTTACCTTTTGAATTCGGTATGTCGAAAATGCGAGGAATTGAAATTCCTGAATTATAGTGCCGCGTGGTGGTGTACCACCTCCTCGTCTATATTTCGTTTTGTGACACAACAGGGAGAAGCACGTTGTAGGTACAGCACGATGAAAAGGGCCACGAAGGCACGGCGCGAAGGTACCTGCGTGCGGGAAGATTTATGAAATTCTCCTCACGACGACGAAGAGGCAGTGTAGACCCGACAATAAATAACGTTTCACCTCGAAGACACGCATGCGAGAGAAGTGGCGTTATCGATGCAAATGCATGGCTTGTGCCGCACCTACTACTGACGAGGATATACGTGATCGCACGCGTGCGTTTCCGCGCGAGCGATCGCGTATTTACGTAACTGCGTTCCAAACGGGTTCACCGAAAAACTGGCTCCGTCACATACAATCCCGCTAATTAATTTACCGCTAAAAATTAACCGCGACACACGCGGCTATTCACCCGATAAGTCACAGCAATCAAGCGTATTCTCGTAATAAATTGTGTCATTATGCACGATGTTGTGTCTAACTGCGAACGAATTGGTCCGAATAAATAAATACTTTTTTGCAATTGATAAATTTTTTTCTTACGGATGAATCGTACCACCGTTGTTTCGTAAATCACGGAATACTTATATCTTATAATTAGTGGATTCAGTTGGACGCGCTAGTGCGCATTGCGTATTAAAACCGTTGTACACTGAGTGTAAAAGTAAAATGCAAATATATTTCAAATTATAAAATACATATTTTATTAGAAAGTAAATTGATAATTACTATCACTTTTTTTCGCTCGTATAAATTACACACAATTAAATATAAGCACCAACTCAGGTTATAAATTAAACTATATTAGATATAACAATGTGTGTGTGTGATATATATTTATTTTATTTAACTATAAGTTCAATAATACATTTCGACTTTACTTAATCCTCATCAGCCGTGGAAATATATAATTTAAATTAAATTAACAATAATAGGAAAGGGAAAAACAAAAAACAAGATCGAATAAAACTTGTTATGAGGATCATCTCGTCTTCGATAAATATCACATTGTTACACCTAATATAGCTCGTTTAATTTATGACCTGGGTTGGTACCTATATTTAATTATACATATTTTACTTAACAGCACAATAAAATGTATCGCGGTTTAACTCGCTTTTATATTTATTTATTTATATTAAACACACATTTTTACGTCAGTTTCTGTATGACGACTTTAACATGCACTGCAGTGCGCGTGAGTGCGTCCACTCGCATTTGTCATTAATCTTTAAATGGGTAGGTCAGGCCACAGCACCTTAGACATAGTTCTTATTTTAGAAAAGGAAAATAAATTGCTCTTAGAAGTCTTAACAGGAAAACATATATATTTTCTATGGTATTAAAGAAACATAGAGGACCCACTACAGTTTTTTCTATTATATAAAAAGTTACAATATGTACTTGAGCTTTGCATAAATATAACATGTTAATTAGCATACATAAACAGCATACAAAACTATGAAAAATAAGATATTTTTTATAGAACATAAAATTATTTTAAATCATTACACTATACATATTTAAAGTTCATTATTTTTACATTCTCCTATCTTATAAAGATATAATTAACATAAACATTTTAATATAACATAATATACTAGTAAAAAATATGATTACAAAATAAAGTGAAATAAAAAAAAAGTAAAATAATTATATATAAAATAAATCTTTTTAAGGTCTGAGCATCCTGTCTACTAACTTGCGTGTGTTTATACCATCTACCAATTTAAAGGTTAATATTTATAGTGCGACGTCGTCGCTTTGAAGTCGCGCTATTTGACTGAATGCCAGAAAAAGTGATCAATCCTTTGAATGTTCCCACTTCATCACGACGACTATCGTTCTCTCTCTCTTCATAGCGTAACATTCGATTTGGTAACATTATAGTTACGCAATTCCAATATTCAATTATTTTTTTTATATTACTACGAAATAAGAATGCGAGAGAAATGCCGCTCCTTTAGTTCGCTGCTATCGACAACGTCGCAATTAGGCGAGTTGTGTTCCTTAATATTTTTTTGCGCTGCACGATGCACGCTGACGTAAGTGCCTCTTTATGTATCGTCATCTCGCGGACGCCTACGGTGATTATAATTCCGCGTAATTGTCTCATTTATTAGCTTCTCTCAGACGTCCTATTTATAGAGAGCGAGATAAGACGGATGTTGTTCGTAAATGATATATCGACGACAAGTAATAGGTCTTATCGCGTGGTCTTCCTCTGATGATGTCAATCGGCGATAATCATTCCTTGTGTATTGCAAAGCAGGTTTCACCTCCTCCCTTCTTTCCGCATAGACTATTAACTCTTAATGGACTATTTCGCAATATACCCCGTGGAATCTCGTTTGAACCGCCATTCGTTCTTCCACTCTTACTTCTATTCTACCTTCCTTTTCGGCAATTCCCTTCTGCCGAAATCTAGTTAAGACCGTGTCCGATTGGGTCGATCGTCGTCCTTCAATACCTCTTTCGTCTAATTGGTTTCTTCCATTTCGCCCTACGTCCTACGTTCTCTTTTTACGAACCCCATAGAATCATCGAGCTTACGACGTGCGCGAGGATTGGACTGTTTAGATTTAAAGTCGTATTTCGCGTGGGCAAAGGAACGCATGAGTGAAATCGCTCGACGCGATTTCATCTCAGTTCAATTGCAATGAATGAGACTACATTCCATTGAAAATAAGATAACAGTTCTTTCGCGAGACGACGTATATTAATATTAGAAGATTTGTACACATATTAGAAGATTTGTACACAATTTATAGAATACAAAAAATTTTAGGTAGCACAGAATAAAACGAGATATACAAAATAATAATTCGCGCTTTAAAGTTACTAATTTTTATGTGACATGCATTCTTCTAGATTGAAAAACATATACAACTGCGAATGCCATTTCTGAATAGTTCCAGATTGCAATGGAAGAAAAACGCCCGAAGAATTATTCTTTTGCTTATGCCCGCCATTATCACGTCTGTCAGCGTTATTCAGCAAAGCGCAAATTCGCGATTCATGTCCGCTCGATGCCGGGGCTGCAAAACTTATTTGGCGATAACGCTCGCGTAGTCTCCTAAACGATGCATTCACTAATCCCGCGCTTGTCTACGGTTATTTCCGGTCATGCAAGAAACTTGGCCGTTGTCCAGAGTGGATACAACAGCTCGTAGTTTCATGCATTTCATCGGTGATCACTAAAGATTAGTCACGGAACGGGCTTTTGCACTTCCGGTACTGGCGTGTTGAATTAAAGGCGCGATTCACGCATGTCCAGCTATTTTGCCCTGAATTAATAGGATGTCAAATTTATACAATGTACAGGAGGGAGACAAAATATACATTATACAATGTACAGAGGATAGACGAAATAATATGAACATCTAGGAAATATAGTATTCATTTTATTATTGAGTTTAGAATATTTAATTTTAGTGAGTGATATAGTATTGCTGTTGATTCGTCAATTTTACGTTCAAGGAAAGAGGTCATTCTTAATTAATGTAACACAATTTTTATACATTTCACACTTTTAATGGCGGAATATTTATAATTTAAACCTTTATAAGCACAAATAACTTAATCATTAACTTTAAAGGAATTTAAAAGGACCAGCTCACTTATTTGTACGTAAAATGTATATATTGATAGCTTTTTAATACTCATTAGTTAGTTCATCTTCGCTTTTTATTCTATTCTTGTTGAAATAATCACAGAATGCTTGAAAGGTAGTTACCAATGGAATATTGTACTATTCTTTTAGCAGAACATCTTTCAACTGCTTTTAAATGATATTGGAAGAGGAAATTTACTTCGCATTACTCTATTTTACAAAATTTTCCTCTGTTTTCCGAAACTTCATTTTTTCTGGCCAATGCAATCGCTTAATTTAAATATTAATTATCAAATCATTTGTAGTTTTAGAAAACGAAATGAGAAACAGACTTCCTCCTCCAATATTTTTTAAGCAATTAGAAGATTTTCTGCTAAAAAGAACGGTATAACAATACACTGTAGAAGGTGTACTCTTTAAGTATGTATGACTTTATTCCGTAAAAAACAGAATCTGTATTAAAAACAAATCGTAAAACAACAAACATTTTATCAAATGTTTACTTGATTTTATCCATCTCCAGTATATAAATAGTTACAAATAACGAAGAAGGAAGAATATATACACTCAATTGTAGACCTACATCTCTGCAAAAAGATCTTTGTACTCTTTTTCTTGCAATCGATTTCTTGAAAATCTGATAACTTTGTATACAGCTCGTTATTATCAAAATTACTTCTTCGGTTCTTTTTTTACCAGAAGGATTTACTTGTACGTGCCGCGTTGACGTCTACGTTGACGACTCGTGCGACGCTAGAAGTTTCAATTTACGAAAGAGTTTCTCAGGAGGACGGTCTCATTAAGGAAATTAGGTCGCTATGCGACAATGAGCTAGCGAGCGTGATGAAAGCCTCGTACAATCCTAAAGGATAACCTGCAACGAAATGCACAAACCATCCGTGCGTGCTTCGTTTAAGGACTTCCTATTCAAAATTCGAATTTCATTTTGTGTTAGATGGCAATAGCTGAGATAAATTTTAACTTCGAATCATGCGAACTGCGAACTCGAAAATTTAGGGGAGTATCACCCTAGCGGAAAAACACCTTCTTTGCGAACATCTTATGATGCGTGGTACATTGTTAGGTTAAATCATGGATAAACTTCCGAAAACGTCCAACACCCGATTGTCATGAATTTTAGCAGAAATACTCCAAATGACGTCAAATGAATGCCCTTGAATGGATTTTCACCGACAAGAAAGTTACCGTGAATTTTAGCAGAAATACTCCAAATGACGTCAAATAAATGCCCTTGAATGGATTTTTACCGACAAGAAAGTTTAATTCCAAAAATGTTTCAATAAAGTTATGGAAGTTTGTACTTATTATTTTCAATATACTGCATGTTTATCGTAGTTTATATAGTATATATAGTTAAATGGAAAGGATACGTACATAGAAGAAAAATAAAAATGTTTCAATGAAGTTATGGAAGTTTGTACTTATTATTTTCAATATACTACATGTTTATCGTAGTTTATATAGTATATATAGTTAAATGGAAAGGATACGTACATAGAAGAAAAATATTTATTGTTAAACCCATATGCAACAGTACAATTATGAAAGTCGTGCGTCCCTTTGGCAGGGAGAGGAGTAGGGTGAAAGTCGCTTCATGTGAAAAGTCGAAACCCACGTACAACAGTACAATTATGGAAGTCGTGCGCCCCTTAAGCAGGGGGAGAGGGGGTGAGAGTCGCTTCGTGTGGAAAGTTCGAAACCCACGAGTCCCTTTGGCAGGGAGAGGAGTAGGGTGAAAGTCGCTTCATGTGAAAAGTCAAAACCCACGTGCAACAGTACAATTATGGAAGTCGCGCGCCCCTTAAGCAGGGGGAGAGGGGGTGAGAGTCGCTTCGTGTGGAAAGTTCGAAACCCACGTGCAACGGTACAATTATGGAAGTTGTGTGCTCCTTAAGCAGGGGGAGGGGATGAGAGTCGCTTCGCATGGACAGTAAAACATATTTTAAAGCAGAAAATTTTTGTTCTATATAGTAAAAAAAAATTTACATTATTTTTCAAACGTATCCTCTACATATATTATGGAACTTTAATTTACTACATCTTCTAAATCAATGCTAAACATATGCCAAGATCAAGAGCATCGGAGCTGCTTCCATTATTGTCGATATTTACCATAATAAGCACGAACTTCCATAACTTCATTCAAACATTTTTGGCATTAAACTTTCTTGTCGGTGAAAATCCAATCAAGGGCATTTATTTGACATCATTTAGAGTATTTCTATCAAATTCATGATAATCGAGCGTTGGACGTTTGAGGAAGTTCACCCTAAATCATTTCGTAACGTGGTTGTTTTAAGTACATCGTACAACATTCTCTGCTTACCTAAGATGAGAAGTAAACCGCTAGCCCTGCTAGAACTGAAATAAGCCTTTGAATTATACCGACGGGCTACGAGCTTCTTTACGACGTTGTTCGCGGATTGACTTACAATTTAGGAACAGAGAGGTGTGACCGCGCAGTTCTTTTTTTCTTAAAAGAACAATAATTTTTCCTCATTTGCTAAAACACACAGCGTGTGTTATAACGTGTAATGTAATGCAAGTAATGATAAGATCGTTTGGCGAATTTCATCTTGAAAACAATTTGAACAGTCGCATTTATTACTTCTAATATTTTACAAATATGGAAATTTCATCTCTCAGATATCTTCTCGTATTTATCAATTCGTATTTATCTTCGCCTAGAGGCAGACGTAGTGAACAGCAATAGATGCGGTGCGGAAAAATAAATATGTACCCGCCACACGAGAATGCTCAAGAAAATTGAAGCAACCAACTGCGAGATTTGTACCGACGGTATAGTCATTTTTCAAATATAAAGCTTCAATATTTATTCGGAAACCATTCGCACTGGCCACCAATGCCTTTACCTATTATAAAGCACCTTATATACCACAGGAAGTAGTACACAGCAGACTCGGTAAAGAGAGTAAGGAAAAAATCGATGAGCTGTGTCGTGCTTTACTTTCGTGGTGCTATTCGCACGATTAGCTTTACAGGGTTTCTTTCTTTTCTTGCTAATTAGAATGGAATCTCTACAATGCGCGTGTAAAACTCCAAGCTTTATATTTTATAATTATATTTTATTTCGAGCTTATCGAGAAATAGATTATTCTGTGCAATAATTTCAGTTATCCTACCTGGAAAAATTAATTCATTTCATGCACAATATCCTTACAAGGAAAATAAACCTATCAGCTTACGTTTTTATATCTAATTAAATTTTTTTGTTTTTTTTTTTCGAAGATTATTTGTCTCGAGAGACTAGCGTGCTTTCTCGAACGAATATTTTTCTTCTCAACAGGCAAAATTATTGTTATCGGAAAAGTCTTGAGGAGTCCTTAGAAGTTTTTGCGGCGACCTCGTGAATTTGAAAACAATTTGCGAGAGAAACGAACCCAAGACTATGAAACTTTTATTTCCACATGGTCGGACTTGATTCCTTATCGATATCAAAAGAAAAATTTAAAGTTATATGATTGGAAAGAATTTACGACCGCGTCTGATATTGATTGTAGTATCGGGTAGTTATTTAAGAACGAGCCCATGCAATATTGCATTTTACGTAATTAAATATTTGATTTATTTTTCGTATTGCATATGGCATCGAATGTTTGATTAAGAAGCGATAATTACTACTATGATAAACGTGAATATATCGCGTTGGTTTACGTTTATACCACTTTAATAAAGTCCCGCGCTTATATGCGGCCGATATCTGCAAAAGAGCAGCGTGCGGTTATTTGAAACAAAAATTACGTAATACGGCTGCAGCTATAAATTCGGCCGGTATAACGTATAAGCCGGAATATTATCTCGCGTTTATCACGAAAGCAGCAGCGCATCGTATTTAAGAGTTAAAGTTAAACGGAGCATCGGGAATGCTTTATATTCGTTCTCGAAATATAGTTGACCAACTTTTAAAGAGTTCGACTCTATTGTAAGATTCCTAAGGCGAGCCTCGGAGTTTTGCGTACTTAATACAGTGGTATTATCAACGAATTCCCAAGATGCTATGCCGACTTCTTTAAATTGTATAACCTTGGTTGCAACGTAATACTGCACGTGGAATTAGACTTTGGAGATTTTCTTCTTGGATTCTATTTCCGGTAGATAATAGCAAAGTTCGGTACTTTTTAATCATATTGATTGTATTGCGATCTTTAGCATTATTTTCATTATTTGAAATTTCATTATCAAGTATAATAAGATGCCATCTCTCAACAATGCTTTTATTCGAATTAACGCGGAATTAGCTCAGATTCCAGGGCGAATTTCTTTGTTAAAACGCAGCTTTATTATCATGCCGCTCTTGTTACCGCATTTTTTTTTCCATCTCAATTCCTTTATCGTATCGAATCTTTTTTCCTCTGAATGTAGGTTTTTCAATCTTTTTCAATTTCAGGATCCAATTCTTCGCGACACAGGTAAACCTTAAGCGTTTCCGAAAACGCTTGCCGAGAGACGAATGTGACATTCGAGCGTATAGAAAATGGTACGAATGTTCCTCTCGCTTTCCCGTCTACCTTCGTCAGTTTGTTCTACATTTGCAACTCCCCCATTTTCGTTCTCTCTATCGCATCTAAAACGACTGAACTTTGCCTATATATGAAACTCCGTTCGTTGTTCACAACGTTTGCAGTTGACAGTGCACTCGTAGAATTGAGCAAAATTTGTTCTCGTGATTAAGAGAATGTCACTTTCACTTTGAATCTCGATTCTTACATTAAAAAAAAAGGCCTATTTGAATTAATTGGAATTTTGATTGAAAATGGATAAATCTGAATTTTTTTAGTTGATTCTATTATAATTCTAGTTGAGATATATAATCAAAGTTCTGATTGATACGACCAAAATCTCCCGATTCGTCCATTTTTATGCAGAAACTTTTCTTACTGTAAGCATTGTCATTATATAAATTAGTAAATCGCTGTAAATTATATTGAAATTTTATTTTCCGCTATCTAAATTTTAAATATCTTTCTACAATTTCACATGCAAAGAGAATGCTTAAACGTTAATGACAATGCTGCAAAAAGTTTTAACGTTTTAACAGTTTAAACTAGTTGCTAGAATGTTAAAACTTTTTGCAACACTATTATCAACGTTCTGTACAATTAGTTTGACTGTCCAACGAAATTATTTTCAGATCTGTACCTATCTAGCTAATTTTTTAGATACTTTAGCAAAAATTTCTTCTTTCCATGCAATTCTGAAGAGAATATGATTAAATTGTACGAGTAAGCCCGTTCCTTTGTATGGACTAAACATTTTCACATGTACGTATTTAAAATTATTTCGGAGTACATCGAGTAAAATGAAAAATTAATCCATTTTGAGTCGTACTTTTTATATCGCACTAACGTAGGCAGGCAATTTCCACGCGAGAATGTCGAGAAGCTACCTCTTTCGCGCCGTAAAGAGTCCGATATTCGAAGCTGATATACAGCGTTATGCAAGCGACGCGACAAATGCTGTTATTAAATTCCATTAGGACGATGATGCTCCAGTAATAATTATCGTTATCAAAGGCATGGCGCGGTGGCAAAGCGGTTAAATCGTCATGATATTACGCTCCACGATTCTCTGCTGGTGTAATATTCCCCGCGGGGTGTCGTTTCGTTCTCCGGTGCCGAGTTCTCTCGGCTTTCGAGACATAAGTATTTCCGAGTTGTCGTGAAAAATGCTCCGATAATGCAAGCGGGAAACATACCCGAGGAATCGTGTGCAGTTATATATGTTTATAAATTTCCGCCACTTGCTGGGAGAATTTAAAAACTATTCCAGTGTTGCGAAAACAGCGTTTTATTTTCTTCGCAAATTTTGGAGCAAAAACTCGTCCCAATGGTAATATTGACGATTCTGCGTTTATTCTAAAATAAATCCTCGGCCTTTACACAAATGACAATAAAATCCAATTGTTTTTCTCGTTCATGCTATTTCTCTTTGATGAACTTAACAATTAATTGTTAGTTTTCTCGACAGTCGCGTAGAAACTAATTTTTGTAATTCTCAATTTCGCGGAAAGTGTTTGCTGATAGTAAATACAAATTTTAATAATAGCATTGAAAGAACTTTCGAAATTCTAAAACCAATAACAAATAAAGAGGCGATAGGAGTTGACGCAGATGACGATGCGTGTTTATATCTGTGTATAAAATTTAATTTAACGACAAATATATAGGTATATTTATATATAAAGTAGCAGAATATATTATAAAAAGTACGTTTCTGCTCTAGTTTAAGTTATCTTTAGTATAAACACTTTAAAATAAAAAATAGTAAGATGATCATGTTCACATTATTATTAAATTCATGGCTTTTTTATGTCTTATGCTGTAATTCATGGGTGAGCGAAAAATTCAGTCTTCAAAAATAGAGAAACGTCTCAACAACAAATTTTAATAATAAGTGTTAGTGTTGCATAAAATAAAATATTATCTGGTGTATACGAATCACATATAAATCATGTTCACATTATTATTAAATTCATGGTTTTTTTATGTCTTATGCTGTAATTCATGGATGAGCGAAAAATTCAGTCTTCAAAAATAGAGAAACGTCTCAACAACAAATTTTAATAATACGTGTTAGTGTTGCATAAAATAAAATATTATCTGGTGTACACGAATTATATATCGATCACTTATTTCAAAAGTGGCACAACTGAAAAGATCAAATTTCTTAACAAATTAAATATTTCTCAGAGAAAAAATTATTTTTTAACTTGACAGAAAATTATTGAATAATTAAATAATATCGATAAAAAGAATATATTTTTAACTTAATCAAACGTCATTTTTGTCATTTTTGTTTTATAACTTAAAAAAAAAAACCATTTAAAAAAAATTGATTTTGACAATTTTTAATTAAGTTAATTTACTTTCGATTATTGATAGAGTAATGTTTAATTCATTCATGATAATTACTTAAAAATCACTTTTTTAGATATATTACTTTTGAAATAAGAGAGTTAATATTTGCAAATCTTTTTTAGAATCACACTTTTATATTGATTTATTATGTCTGATAAAAGAAAGTCACGAACCGTATAAGCAAAATTTACTTCAGTAAATTTAGGCGAATCGGACAAGCGTTACGGTACGTCTGCCAAAGGACCGCCATGGACCAACGCTCATGCGATCCTTTGAAAAAGTTCGGTTTTATTCCACATCTTGTACCTGTCCTCGCGATTCTCCTCTTTCAAAGGAAGAAACGCGAGGAACTTGTTTGATACGCGTGGAATGTGTCGCTACTGACGTAGCCGCAATACGATCCCCTGAATTATCCGTACCCAACGGATCTTCTCTTTTCAAAAGACTCTGTTAATTAAGATTATTTTGTTAGCCGATATACAGCTACATTCTAAAAAAAACATGGATGTGGATTCAATACTATGCGGTGTGTGTATAATTCTCACCGTATTAGTGTTGATATAAACACCAATATGATGTCGATTTAACACTATGGGTTTTAAATCCATGTCATGTTGGTATTGATTAATAACACACGATAAGAATATAAACACCGCATATATTAAATCTACACCTATATTTTTTAGAAACACATTAGAAAAATATTCTCGAGATGAAACATAGTCTTTGAAGCACGTTGGTCACATACGTGTGTGAAACAATTATTGTACAGGTATAATAGCAATTTAATCTCTCTTTGATATCGACATCTACGATTATTAGATATACGATAATAATCGACATGGCAATATGAAATATCAAGTAATTTAATTATTAAATGATTATTACATTACAATAAGCTGCATGAAAAGCACAGAATGCTAACAATAGATAATTATTGAATTTCTATTATAACTTTTACGCGATTGTCACAAACGTTAATCTCGACGGACGAACAAACAATGATGTACGTGTGTTTGCACAAGTATCCATCAGTGACGTCGACGGGAAAACGTATGTAACTCTCTTGTCAAAGTGCACATCTAATGCACTCCTGCTTTGATATGTCATTCTCGTTCATCATGCTTTCATACGTGTTTGAGAAGTTACCGTGACGTGTACCCGTCCAAATAGTACTTAACGTCACAAACGGAACGTTTATCAAATGATAATTGTTTCATGTATATCACTCTTATTCTCTGCAAAATTTGGATAATTCGTATTGTTCGGTACTAGGTCCAAGTATTTCGGTTTAAAGTTTCCTCGCGAGTTTCGTAACGTAAAAGTTGAAACAATATTACACGCTCACGTGCTGCGCCGTAACATTAAAGTTATATACAATTTTATATAGGAAGTACGATTAATATTCTTCATGCGTATGAATAATTAATCATAGATGTGCAGTAGTAAATTACGTTCCGCGCGTCGAAAGTAATGGCTCACGATCGGCGCAAGGACGAAAGCTCGCGCCTCAACGAATGGCGAATGAAAAATATGTCATGACACTGTTCATCTGCTAGTCACGCTTTTGTCCTTTGGACTGCCTATAAAATCCACGAACAAGAGACAAGAACACGCGAATGAGGCTCGTCGGTGGCATTTTCTTATCACGTACACACACAAACAAAAACGAGTAAACAATATATACTCAGAGGGAATCTTCACAAAGTTAAACAAGTATCATGCATTTGAAAACACCTCTTTTACGATTGAACTTATTCACTGACAGACATTTAACACTGAAATAAATCGAATAAGATGCAGAACGTGCGACGCGCAACACCACGTTATTCTTTACAAACCTTTCTCGGCAGGTTAACATCTGACATGAAATCGATATCGACGTCTTTTCTGTACCTTTACTACGTTCCGCAGTCTCGCCCGACGAAGCTGTCGTCGCTGCTTACTTTAGACCGCGACGCGAGTATCGATACGATAAAAGGATCCCGGAGATGGAATTCCCGCGGTCGGCCCAGAAATCTCTTCCCCGAGAGTCGATGGCGTCGCTTCCGCCGGAAAATCACGGCGAATACACCTGGCTCTACGATGAACGCGAATTGCGAATCCGTGTTGGAGGAGAATTCTGACCGAAACGTGACTAGGTGTTGTTTATAATAGCGTTGGAGTAGCGTTATACTCGATGCCGAATGAATAAAGGCGTCGATTCCATAAACTTGCATATTCGATCACTACATCCGATCTCGACGGGTAAGCCGGAGGACGAGAATGTAGGTATTGATGGGAGCGCGCGGCTGGCTTATGGCAAGCGAGCGTTATTTGCATGCAAACCTGTTTGTGCATGGGGAGCGACGGCAGCGGCGGCGACGATGAGCTCCGGATTTCCAATTCCGCGAGACCGCAAGAGCCGGGTGACGCGACACGAGGGTGATTCTGCAACGCACGGCGCTCGTTTCCGACTCGTGTCCGATAATGATGACGTCAAACATACTCGTGTTTTCGATTCACAGATTGAAGCGAGTTTATTATAGAGAGAGGATCATATCCCGAATATGTTTTTTTTTTCAAATAATCAAACTTTCAAAGTACACGGAAAGAATTATTTTACTGAAATCGCTAAACTAAATACTGATCTGAAAATAATTTCATTGGATCGTCAAAATATTTATGTAGGAAACTCAAGATCGATACTGCACAAAATTTTGATATTTTAGCAACCAGCTCGTCCTACATAATTATTTCAATAGTTAAAAAAAAATTATTTTTATATCTGTATCTAGCTAAATTTTTAGATATTTTAGTAAAACCATATTTTCCGTGCACAGAATGATAAAAAGATCTTACTTTATATGATTCTAATTTAAGCCATTATAAACAATGCTAAATTAACATAAATTACTAGAGTAAATAATAGATTACTTAATAATAAACGTAAAATTAATTATAATATCACTACATAGTTGGAAAATTTGTATCAATAAGTTTAACACAAGATGAATATGTTAGAAAGTAACATAAGCATTGTGTAAAAATTAACACAAATTTTAATAAGAACCGGTTTTAAATTTTAACAAGTACAAACTTTTTTTACTACACTCTGGTAAGGAAACGAAGATTTAATTACGAGAGGGTTAACAGTATTTTTTATTATACTATATTTTTACTATGTAAATAGGTTCGTTTTCTGTAGCTGGACTAGTGTATACTTTTAGAATTTAAAATGAAATAGATATATATGTGATATTTGGAGAAAGCGAAAAAGAAAGTTTTGGTGCAATCTAGTGCAGGAATGAAAAATAGACCTATGATATCTGCGATATAAAGAACGCTACACTCTTTCTCAACAATAGTGGCTATTTTCGCCTCGAGAGAGTTCCAACCGTGCTTTCGGTCCGGATTTCGTCATCACGATTTTTGAATAAGACTCGACGGTGTCATTCAACCACGCAGGAGCGGTTTCGATGGAATCAACTAGCCCCATGAGTCTGTCGATCGTTCGACCCCAACAGGACACACTGCGGCCCGATTGAATAGAGGAGGACGACCGACAAAGAGGGAAGGAAGAATCGATGCGAGCAAGGTCTGTGGATAAAAACGTCCATTGGTAGAAGCCATAGAATACAATAGAACTGGGGAAAAAGCAAGAGAAATAATACTTGAAATAATTTTCTTCTTCGTTTTTATTCAGTACAGTACATTACTCTTATTAAGTTAGTTAACCACCTCCTCACAAAAATCGAAATGGCAACTACACTGAGAAAATGTTTTAGCACGTGTAACTATTTATTTTGTTGATATGTAACAAACAAAAACTTTCTTACTTTTTTATTTAAAAATTTTGTACTAATTAAAGTTTGATTAGAATGATCAAAATGGTGTTCTTCTAATCAAAATTTGATTAACTAAATAATTAGAATAACTCTATTGTATTATATAATTCTATTGTATTAACTTTTTGATTTTACATATTATTTAATGAGGAGGGTGCTAATTTGTTAAGTCAGCACCTCTACTTTTAAGCAAGATTTTCTGCCAAACTGTTCAAGTAAAAAATTGAGACTAAAACACACAATTAGAACTATATATGGAATATGTATGTATAAAAAGCATTTAATTCTACAGATGCCGTCTTGATTTTTTTATGGGAAATGGACGTGTTAACGTACAGAGATCATTACATCTACAAACTTGACATTAGATTGGCACATAAAATATGAGCGGTAAAATCAATCTTGTTGATTGCTGTGGTCGAGCGATAATGACACGTCGGCAATCAGCAGTGAACAGATTTGCGTTTCATAACGAGACATTGATATACATAAAAGACACGAGATAGATATACTCCTGGAAAAAAAAAAAGATAAATGTGCTTCCTGCATTTCTACATGTCATCGCTCCCTCCTTTGGCCTGGTAATTCCCTTTCGTCTTTTTTTTTCCGATTGACAAGTTGGATTAGTTTCCGACAGCAGGTACAAGTCAATCTATGTTTGGACCGTCGTAAAAAGCTGGATAACTTTTCTGCTAGAAGTACTGTCCTGACGGGCGTGGCAACGATTGAACGAGGCGAAACTTGGATATTAAAGTTTTGTACGCGCGGCAGGAGTATCGATATAAAATATTGCGGCGAGAGATGCGGGTATCGTTTTGCCAGTCGAGGTTTCCGCTCCGACGCGGAAGCGTGCGGCCGATAAACGGAGCAGGATCATTGGTATATTACGTACGGAATAACATAATAACGATAACGACGACGTTATTACGCTCGCTCTATCGAGCGCAACGCGTTCTTAATTCCTGCGGCGTGCTGAACGAGTCTCTCATCCCCTATCTTCACGTCTTCCACTTCCGCGTGCTGTCTTTACATCGGCTACGGTCCAACCTTCTCCCGTTCTCTCCTGTCCGTGAGACCTGTTCTTCCGCCTTCGAGCAGAGCTTTGTCGCCGTACCATCTGCAAACACGACAAACGTAATGGGCCACTTCCTGTTAAATCTCGTTAAGAGCCAATCCGTGAAGAGATGCGATGTCCCGAGGGTTTCGGACGTCTATTTAACTACTGGGAATTCCCGTATCGAACAGAACCATCGTAGACGAACGGTTTCTACAAAGAAGTTCTCGAGGCAACGAAAATTAACTTACGTATTTACGGTCGTCCCGAAGAAGTCACTACATTACTGTGATCTATAAATTGATCTCTTAATAGCCAGAGATATGAAATATAGTTATGACCAATGAAACGACTTCATTACATCGGTTTAAATCAACGCGAACAATAGGTATCTCGGACGCGTCGCTTCTTCGATTTATAAATTTTTACAGTCGTAACAGGTTTCGAGTTTCACTTAAACGGGACAACCATAAATGTCTCTCGACATTGACGCTTCCCCGATTTCCGCTGACGTAACTCTTGGGTGCATCGTCTTCCATATATACCAGTGGCAACAAACGCCAGTCACTATGGAACGTATCTTCTGGCTATTTTTTAAGGTGCAGCGTCTGCACAAATTTTACGATAGGAACACCTGTCGACGACATCGACAAACATCTTATTATAAACGTCGAACGACAAGCAATACCTCTTAATACCAAGAATAGCAATAGTGATGTCCGGTCCTGTCTCGCGTTTCATCTATCTATTTCCCTGTCTTTTTACGTCACGACGAAGTTCTTTCTTCATTATGCTAATTTTCAGCACATAAATTTATATTTATCATAATTTTTAGCGCATATAAAGCATGCATATATAAAAGTTAAAATATTTTTATGAAATTAAATAAATGTAAAATTCAGACACACACACACCTAGATAAATTGTCTCTTCTCGCTGCGAAAACAGAGAGAATTTTTCATGATGTATTAACATTTCAATTGCACAGCAGTAATTATTTCGGTTGGATCATTATACGCGAAAGGCATTTCCAAGGCACTTTCGAGCTCATTGCCCGCTCGGTAAATTACCGCGGAGAGAAGACGAATGGGAGACGAAGGTGGTCCATCTCCGAGTTTGTCGGAGTTTAGAGACGCGGCTTCGAAAGCGGAGGGGAATTTACGCGACATCTCGGTAATCGCGCCGAGTTTCACGAACTTAGAAACAAAAGGGTGCCACCCTTTACCTAAGAGCAACTGTGCGACGTTCAGAACACGAAATGGATGCTCGCGCCTAAGAGCTTACTGCAACGAGGGGGAAACGTCTGATTCCGTCTACTGTGAATACGAAGAACAGTTGTTCGGCACATTATCTGGATTCTTTAATTGTTGAACTATGATTTAAATTCTCGTGCATAATTATTTGAATTCGCGAACATATCGTGGCAATCATTACCATTAGAATTATCTGATATGTTTTAAACCCTTTATTATTCGCGTGTGGTGTCCAGGACACTCCCCGTCATATAAATTCTCTAAATGCTATTTATACACATATTATATTTAGCACAAATTGTTTCATAATTAAAACAAATTTTTGTGCATTTTTCTTTATCTAAAAAATGTATAGAATATTGTTAATCTTTATAATTGTAAATCATTAAAGAGAAAAATGAAAATTGAGATGTAAAGTTGAGGTGACAGAAACACCCCACGCGAGTAATTACGTTAAAAAAATCACGCGAGTAATGTACAGTTAAATTAAAATAACGTTAAAATTTATTAATAATTACACATTAATTTATAATATCTGCATAATAAATAAGGTAAACTCTAAGAACTCTAAAAACTAAGAGTGTATAAAAAAATTACACAGGCATTATTTATTTAATTGATACAATTTTGCAGAGCGTATCTGATTTTAATATTTAAAAAGTACACAAGCGATATTTTATCTTCGCATCTTAAATTTCTATTCCGGACATGCACGGAAGAGTGAAATCTCGGTGACATTTTCTCACGTGGATTCTCTTACGAGGATTACTCGTTCGTTTTACCACTCACGAAAATACCGCCGCCAAATAAATAGATTTCGTATCCAGAATACTCCGAGGCCAGCGCAATAACCGTCCAGATCTCAAGAGCTCTGATCTTTTTCCTGGAAGAAAACAACTTTTTTTTCCGGTGGTGAGTATTAAAGCGAGTATCCACCGTATCGAAGTAGTGCGGAATCTATCTAGCAGAATATTTCGTCTATGGTCCGTGTTTGATCGCGTTCTAAGGTGGGAAACGCCCCGGGATAGTTCCGGATACTTTGTACGATAGCGATTCCAAGATGTTGGGCAAGATGTCCTCTCTGTTGAAGAGCAAAGAATACTCCTTTGAAATACCTGAAAGGGATAGTTTCTTCCCTTCAGTCAATATTTAAACGTCTACGTAACGCGAAACTCTGCATTTTAACCAGAGTGTAAAAAATATAACAACACTCCGAGTTCTCTTCCTCCAATGTGAATTATAAATAGAAATAAGAGTAAATATTATAATGATGACAATTTTGAAGATATTTTTTTTAAAAAACATACAGCAAACGTATAGCAGGTAAACACATTTATGCATACTTGTTCACCAAATCTAGATTGTTGAACGTAGTTAGCAAATTATTTTGGAACCGCAAGACCTTGGCTGACCCCGATCGAAACTATGTAAACTATTCCATGATACTCTTCAAATTAGTGGTTACTGTGATCATCTTCCAGCACAGATGACATACAAAACGAGATAGGCAAGACAAATTTAGATATCAGATGTACAAATTATCATCGTATATACATACAAGGAAAGAATGGTTTTGCTGAAGTATTTAAAAATTTAGAATGATTTTGCTAAAGTATCTAAAAATTAGTTATAGACGCAAATCTGAAAATAATTTTGTTTCATTATTAAAATAATCATGTAATAATTATAAATATTTAAGTATTGCTGTTATTACTGCAAAAAGTTTTAACGTATATATATTTTTATTCTATATAATTATTTTGATGTCTAAACAAAAGTATCTTCTGTATCTAACTAAACTTTTAGACTTTGGCTAAATCATTCTTTTTGTACGCCCAGATTATCATTGTTCTCATATTATCGTTACTTGCCATTCTTAAGCTTTAAACACAATGAAAAGCATAGGCAATAGGAATAGGGAATAAGAGATTTCAACTTATCAGAAACCATGTATACTCGAATGTACGATTTCTGATATAGGTTCAAATCTCTTATTCCCTATTGACTTTTTATCGTATTATACAAGCACTAAACATTTCTCGCCGCATCTTAATTGAGATTCCATTTTATGACGCGTTCCATTGTCTTCGTTCAGAACGAACGAAGGCATCCCTTTGTGACATCATTCGTGATGTCTTTCATAGCATACCTAACGGTTGTGCGTCGGACAAGAATCGACGCCGTACGGTACTATTATTTCAATTTCACGGCTGAACCGTCGCGGATTTATCTCAATGCACGCTTAATGAATCTCGAGAATTGTTCCCGACTTGGCGTCAACACGGATCAAGGATCGAAACACGTACGCAGACTTGCTATTACGAGTCACTCATCAACGGAATTCACGCGGTCGACGATCTGCTGCATCGTCCTCCTCGCGAGACAATCCTACTCGGTGCATCGGTTCAGAATTGGATGTTCCTGGGTGAATGTCTCAGTATGGGCTCCACCTGCGACCTCAAATTTGCATATAGAGCACATCCTGTTACAAACGCTTCTTTCTTTCACCCACGAATTCTTCGACCAATTTGGAGTCAATTTCTTTTTTAACAAAAATGTTATTGCATAACATTCCCTCTGTGTGCAATTTAATAACATTACGGATCTTTTTACAGTTCTACAAGGACAATTTCAGAAATGAGGTGAAGAAAGAAAAAAATTGTTACTTCCATGAAGATATGAAGATCACTTCTTAAGTGAGAACATTCAATGAGACTGAGTCAGCTAAAAAGTTAAGGTCGCTCTTCGATCCTTCTCACGGATCATCAATCGTGTACATATTGCGCATCAGTCGGTATGCGTTCGTGTCAATGACCGCCACTCTTAATATTATCCAATTTCAGTCCGAGTACGACGACGTTTGCCCTCAATAAGCGACGAGCGCGCGAGACAAACGCGCCGAGTACGTTATTGTTCGCGTGCTCCGAAATCGGATAATGCATAAAATACTTTCCGGTCTATCTCGTTCAATTGCAGGAAAAGGAGAGGATCAGAGATAATTCTACGGAATCTATTACGGCGCATAAGTAGCTTAGGTATATCGTTTTATTAGCATAGTACGCTATACGAATTGCTTCAAAATTCCGAATACATTTTAATTTCAATTTTTATCCTTCGGCCGCGCCATATTATAGTGCGTTACCCTTAATCTCTATTCTTTAGAACGAAATGTCATTTTTATAGTTTTTTCGGTATCTCGATATTTCGTTGCTATCAAACAGAAATGTCCTCAATTGTTTTGATCTACAATTGTTTTTTATTGAATGAACGTTCGCGGATTTTAGTCGAATTCCGCGACTGAGCTGTATAGTGCAATACTGGGATTCTATAACTCTCGACGATAGTGTCGATATCGTTATGCTACTGTTGCGCAAGTATTATATCATACAATATAGGTAAAAAAACAGATATCCCGACAACCGTTAAGAGTTAAGAGATACAGAACGCCAGTGCAGCTCAATCAGTGAAAGGGTTAAACTCGGTGTCAAAACACCTTTTCTTTGTTTGTTTCATTATCACATTATAATTTATTAGTATGAATGTATTCCTTATGAGAGACATATTAGGCAGTTCACTAATTTTGTATTCAAGATAAGAGAAGCTTAAAATACGTTTGAGACGTATTTATTAATCTGTTTATTAACTTTCATCTGCAGATCTTGGTCGAACTTTCCGACCACAGCTACATGCATTTCTAAAAAATACATAAAATTTGCATTATCCAAGATACAAGTTCTCGAGAATCGACATTAAAGCTTGCGCATGAAGGCACGTTGTATAATATACCGCGAAGTGCCGATTGCGCGCCGTCGCAGTTGCCGCTGAAGTCGTATCGCGTGGCCGATAAAGGGCGATAACCCATCGCAACGTTCATGACGTGGAAGGGGAAGTCGTTCCCTCAATCGCCCGTGAAGGCAATCGAAAAGTCGGGTTATACGAGATCCCGGAACGATCCCTAAACGAGTCATTAAACGCTACGATCGCGCGAATCCACGCCACGGTAGATTTCCCTTTGCAGCCCTTTGTACTCACGTCTCGACACGGTCTATACTCTTGTTCCTCTCATCTCCTCGCTCCCCTGGGCCGTCCCTTCGTCACCCTTTTTCACTCCGAGGCGTCTTGTTCTGCCTTTAATGCCGGCCTCTCGGCTAAAACGACGGCGCGCGCTGTCTTACGGCGTTGTGACGCGGCAATTTAGGCGTTTGACCCTAAGGGTCGCTGGCGAGTTCAGCCGTTTAACCTCCGCGCAATGTCTCTGTCTGCCACGGCCGTCTCACCATTGACTCCGAGACTCGAGCCTGGCTCGACTCGACTCGACTCGACTCGACTCGACTCGACTCGACTTGGTTGGGCTTGATTCTACTCGATGCAGCGCGACGACATCAATGCTCGCTCGCGCCCACATGGTCCCTTCCTCTTTACATGCGCATTCTTTTACTTCGACATTCCTCCTCGTCCTCTTCCTCGGCGACGTCGAACACGAGCGACCTTCGCGTCCATCCCCCGGGCTGCGGGAACACATCGTGCCCGACGGACACGCGACGACACCGAGAGTTTGATTCAACTGGCCAGTTGATTGGTATGTGCAGTTGCATCAGGCTGCCTTCGTGACTCGAAAATTCATGCCGACGATTATTTCTTTCTAAGAATACTCTAACGTTATATCACTTCTGGTAGCTGTATGGAATGTAGAGTATGTTGTTATCGGAGTTATTGGAATTGCCTTAACGTTATTCTTCCATCCGTAGAAAATCGCTGGATCATTTAATTTACATATTAATCGAAGAATTCTGCAAGTATATAAACGTGTGTCACATGAAAGATTAGATATAATGTTTTATCTAAACCAATAGACATATATGTATCACACATCCCATCTCCAACGTGAAACCAACTAGTTGGCAGAAAAACTATGTAACAAAAAGCAGTCATATATGTATATAGACTTCGATTTCTTTTTCTCCAAATAACTAGCGTTAATTGAAAAGTGAGAAATATATACATATATATACTTTTTTATATTATACATATAGGAATATATATCTTTTAACGTATATTTTTCTCTTTTCAATCAACGTTGATTATTTGGAGAAAAAGAGAAGAGTATTACACACAGAAAGAATGATCTTGTTGAAATATCTAAAAAGTTAGCTAGATAAATTTGAAAATAATTTTTGTTAGCCCATCAAATTAATTATGTAAAGAAAATAAAGCATGATAAGCAATGCTGCAGAGAATCTTGATATCTTAGCAATCAGCTTGATCTTACATAATTATTTTGATAATCCAATAAAGTTATTTTCTGATCTATATCTATCTAAATTTTTAGATCTCCAATAAAATCGTTACTTTCCTTGTAATGATGGCTGTTTGTCGCATAATTTTTTATCATCAATATATCAACTTTATACTTTCTAGGGAAAATTATAATTAATATGTATATCGTTGATTTAAATTGATTCAATATAATAATATATACAATTTCTTTGTATAAATTAATTTTTTATAGATTCTCTTATTTTCTATAAACAGTATGTATTTTTATTCAATCGTGCTTTATTGTAAACGAAGCCGGAAGTTGATCTCTCATCGCAATTTCCTGTTCGAATTTTTGTGAAGTAGTCTGACGATCAATAAATCCATTTGCCTCGCACCATCGAGACGCGTTCCAATGAAATCTTTTAGTAAACTCGAAGAAGCAATCGCTATTTATCAATAAGAAGATTTATGGAATTAACTTGCGGCATATTTGTGTATGTGGAGTTTTGCAATATTAAGTATGCCATACGACGTTATGCAGTAGATGGCTGATGTGATTGAAATGCAACATCGCAGAAATGAAAATGTGTATGTTTTTTTTATCTGCGTTTGATAATATTATCTGTGAAACGCATACATTAGTATATCATCAATAACATATGTATTTTGCCTCGGTAGTTTAAAGGCTTAGGATGCTCGCATGGAATGCAAGAGATCCGGGTTCGACCCGGCCGAGGTAATATTTTTCGCAATAAGAATTAATTATTTACAGATTTTAATATGTCATTCAACATTATTAAGATCGTTTCGAAGATGCGAATAAGCATCAAAAATTTGTTAAATTGCTAGTTAATTTAACTCGTGATATTACTGCGATAGTTTAGTAGAGTTAGCGTTTCAAAAATCATTTCGGCTCGCGTTTCTGGGGACTACATATGTATAGTATATAAATTCACACAAGAATCATACAAGCATTAAGATCCAGCTAGACCGTGCTTTGATTTATATAGTTTGTATTATCACATTTACAGTCCTTTAATATATTATATTGAACATGTATTTTGTTTTACGCAATTTTATAAACTATTTGATAAATAAATAAACCGGACGTATTTTTTATAGCACATATTTTTATACAAAAATAACAATATATTTAATGAACGTCAATTTAAGAGCAAAAACAAAAAATTAATTTAAAAAATAGTTAAATCTCGATTAACTTTTTTATTATTTTTTTTACCGTGTTTTGCTATGTAATGTATTTATCTTACTCGTACAAATATTTATTCATATTAAGAAGTAATCTTTTAACTTCTTAACGTCGAATTGTCGTTTATTATTTAATCGGTTAACTTTTTAATGTTGAGTTACTATGAAATAATCTCGTGAAATAATCTCGTGAAATCTTTTAAAGCTTTATCGCGTATAATTCATTGAGTAGTCTTTTCATAAACCGCCTTAACGGCCGTCCAAAGTAACGGCTACCGCTAACGACTAGTCCCGAAAGTGTAAAGAAGTGTAAGGACTGCAGAGAAAGGAGGTTACTTGAGTTGAACTTTACGAGAGCACGGCTGATACCCGCGGGTCATATGCGTCCTGTGGAAAAGAGAATGTCTGAAAGAACTTGACGTATGGAAAGAGAAAAATATCGTCCGAGGAGACACGCTTTCAGGGACAATTTATTCAAATTGCAATTACATCGCAGCGCACTTTGCTTACGGGATGACTTATGTAAGCATTTGATATACTAAAAGCCATAACGCGCGACACAATATAAACTGGCTCTGCATTCAAATTTTCTCCGTAAATTTTTCACAACGAGAACGCGAGAGAGGACCTCCCTAAACTACTTTTAAACAAGTTACGAACACGATGCGTGACGAGGGAAATATTTTTCCCGGATATATGGATGTGTATAATACATAGTTTTGTCGCTCGGTAGTTTCGTGTAAATTTTTGACAACACGCAAGTGATGAAAAAAAATCGCGCGTATCTCGGTGGCAGAAAGCATAGCGTAACTGGAAGCCGCGTTTGGTGCACTTGGTCTTAAATTAAGATCGAACGACGTCTTAAAATTATCCTTTGTTCGAAAATGTTCGGTTGACGAGCACATGCGGAGCGATCGCCGAGCTGTACCGAATGGCCGATCTCGTGCGCTAAAACGACCCGCACTCGGTATTTGCATAAAGAGTCACGAAAGAACGATTTCCTGTGCATACGTCAAACATTCACGTACATACGGGTAGAACGGTCAGCTTTATTCAGACGTCATATAAATGGAACTGGGCGATTGTAGAATCGCACGCGAATTGATTTTCAACCCCACTTCCGACGGAAGACGACCCAATCTTCTTCGCGTACTACTTCGGTTATTGTTATCATCGTTATCGCTGCGCCCGTTTCTCTCGCGTCATTTAATCTCAGGAACGCAAATGGATAACAAAACTTTATTCATTGCTTGATATGGACTTAAACCTTCTTGCAATCTTACATTAAGGCAAAGTGCTTTGCAACAGTCTGCGCACTGAAAAAAAAAATTGGCTGCTGCAGCAACTTAGATGGTAAAATATGGTCTAGCATTTTTAATTGTCTGCAACAGGCAATTTTTTGTTGCAGCAGCCAATTTTTGATTGCTCCAGCCTATCTGCAATGTTAGTATAGGATTTCGATAAGCTAACGTAACCAAAAATTGGCTGCTGCAACCAATTAAAAATGCTATGCCATATTCAGCCAATCTTTTTTTTCAGTGCATGATTCTCCAAACATTGAAGCAGCGTATGATTCTAACTAGCACAAATTCAAAGTGTTATAAGTTACTTCCTGGAAAAACCTGAAAAACTTGGAATTTTCAAGGAATTTCTTTTTTACCTTTGAAAATCAGGAGTTATCGTGAATTTTATCGAGACGCTGGAATTTCGAGACTTTGGAATTTCTCTTCTAAATTTAAATTCTGTTTTTTTCTGAAAACATTCTTTCTTTAATCATTTTTTCTTGATAATGCAAAATATTGATAATAATAGTATGACATACACATTTGTATATTCACGTACATTGTGTATCTCGCGAGGTTTTGTTACAAAATTAGGGTAATAATAGAAGACTTTTTATTATCTTATTATAGGTTTTCCAGCTTTAACTGTCGAAAATATAATCTTATGGAGAATTTCTGTCTTCCATTAATTTTTAATATATAGTTTGCTTGCGTTGCTTGCACTTCAATTTGTTTCAAAGTTGCCTTAAAGTATTTTCTAATCTTATTTTGAACAAAAATATCTTAAAAAAGAAATCCGGGAATTCTCAAGAAATTTTTTTACAAAATTTTAATAAACGCCTTGAGAAATTCTATTTTTAGAATCTCTTCGAATTCCTTAAAGTAATATCAATTAATTATTACATAAACTCGTTAAATTAAATTGAAGACGAAATATGATCCTTAATTGTCGTTCATTTATGAGAAATATATTTGCAAAGGATTAATAAAATCTTTTAAATTTGTAAATTAATTAGCAAAGTATTTCAAAGAGAAAGAAAGTGTCTCTCATGCAAGAGAAAATATAACAGGATTATATAATAGGAAAATATAACAGCTCTCTCTCTCTTTCTCTCTAACAGGATTTATTAAAAAATTAAATTCACAGAACATTACAAGTTGTGAATCATTACACGTGATCGGTCACGTAATAATTTGATTTACCGATATCACTTCCACAGCAGTTCAGATAGATTTGTATATCCAAATATTTACGTTGACGCGGATCAACTGTGAAAGGAGCCTAATGTAGAAATGTTACGCATCTTATTCCAAGTTGAGGTGAGCGCTTAACATTTAGCAGGCTAACGAAGCGAGCCCCGACCGTGGCACACCTACTGTCAGACAGGCATGTTTACGCATTAATGTTGGCAATAAAATCGAAGTAGTAATGATAATATGAAATTCATTAAACCGTGCACGAGGTCTGGAACCTGTCGCGGGGCTTGCTCGTAAGTTTTGCAGAATACTGCGAGTGCACCGGTTTGAAAGGTGTTAGAGTGCTCTCCCTGCGAAAGGATAAAAATACAAATGATAGTATCGGTAGTGGCATTAGATTAAAGGGCCTCTCCTGCGCTTTAAAAGTAGATACTATAGACGTCAGCGGAAATGTTAGGCGGTCAGGAGCGAACTCGGTGTCGATGAAGAAAATCGACAGATATCTCCGGCTTCCTAGTTATCGAGTCGACCCGACCTGGATTCATTACTTACACGAAAGCTCAGGAACATCGACGCGCGTTAAATTGAAAAGACAGAGAGTGCATGCGAAATAAATATATATCGGAACGTGGATTAATTCCATGTTCGTCTTATCTTACATCGAATTTTACTGTGAATTCTGAATACATCGTTAATATAAAACAAGAAACGAACGTTTCGCATGCAAGCGGATTACGAATCAAATGTAATATAATTGTGCTTAAGTAAAATTTTTTTTTCTTTTTTAAGATAAGAGGCTTTGTGAGCCATGATAGATGTATATAGCACATATATTAATATTCATATTTTAAACAATCTATATGCATATGAAAGTTGTGATTATCGTATTCTATTCATATTGAATAATACATTTTTACAGTTTATTTATTTTAATTGTTATTATTTCTTTTGTTATAAACTTAATTTTTTAAGTGATAAAAATCTGAACGTTTTTGTCTAAGTACTTAAAATATTCAAAATGACTTATGTAAAGTTACATTGTGATTTACCAAAATTAGTTACAAAGATTTAGAACAAATAAATATTTAATTTATTTATTTTTATAGGACATGTGGATTACAATGTAACTTTACATAAATCATCTTGAATACTTAAGGTACTTATATTAAAAAATCAAAACTTTTTTATTATTTTATAGTACATTTCTAAACATTTTTATTAAAGTACAGATAAAAAAAATACTATTTATTTAAATAACGTTCAAGTCAAATGGTGAATTGTCAATAAATTGTTTATATTACTGTTAAATGCGATCTAGAATAATTCTGTAAAATTATTTCATAATTGTTATTTAGAAATACGTATATAATATATACTACATCTTTAAACGCAACGCGTCATCTCTCGCAAGTATCAATGGATTCAACTGCAACGTGGGTGTGTTCTTTATGCTCCCACGCGGTAGACTTGGCGAGAGAAAGAGAGAAATACGCGCGTCGGTCGGTTATGGTTGTAGGATCTGTCGGCATACGGCGTAATAGAAATAATGAGGCCATAGTGGTCGGTCGTAGATAGGTACGTGCCCGAGATGGTGGTATCTCTACTGAACAGCCTCGGGGCCTCGTCGACTCTCGCGTTTCTTGAGCGCGCAGGGCCACGGCAGCGGAAGTACGTACATGTTCTTGAGAAGACGTAAGGAGACGTCGTGTGTGTGTGTGTGTGCATGTTCATGCGGTCGTTGTAACTGCACGCGCGCGTGACTGCATAAGGGCACGTCGGGTATTTCGGAATTAACCCTCGCGGCGAATTCAGATCGCTCGTTTATTGTCTGTCCCCCGCGCATGCAGTTGACCGTGGAGATAAAAAAGAAATCCCTTCCCGCAGATAATATCCGCTGCCTGGACTTGGAACGCGAATATACAGGCGCTCACTGTTTTCAATTATCGGTCTTTCGCGGAATATCGATATCGCGTCACCGTCCATCGTGGCAGCCGTGTTAATTGGAGTTTTTCTCATGATGTCGTCCGTTTCTCAGGCATATCGATGCCGGTCGGGACGAAAGTGGTGAAAGTAACAGAAGTTTGCTCGAATTGGTTAAAAAGTAATCGTCAATCGTTATTCACAATCACGCAATCGCTAGGGTGATTACTTTACCGGGCGCCGCCCGGTCGGAAATCGCGATCGACCGAATAGGCGTGTCGAACGATAAATAATTCAAGCTAAACCGGAACGAATACCTCGTGCTAACGTAAGTGACCGCGCTCTCAGGCACACGCGGGTATATACACAGATGTTTCCTTGCTCATACTCGTATGATAAATAGCAAGGAGAGACGTCCTGTCGCGCCCAACATTTTTATTCGTTCGCGGTATACGCGGCGTATTGTTTGCGCCCTCGTAGATTGCGTATCCGCGACAAGACGAACACGCCGGCTTTGAGTCCGTACGGTAAATCAGCGTTTACGCGACCTCGTATATGTTCGGGCGAATGCAGCTGCGACCTGTCGCGTTAGTGAAGCGAAGTTGAATTAAGATTCTTTCGAAGGAAAAATTTGTTTACGACAGTCAGCAGCGAGGACGAGCGAACTAATCATAACTTTCTGACATGCCGTTAATGCAACAGCTGTAAGAATTGATTGAGTCGTACTCTTCACTGATAAGTATTTGCTCGCAACAGTTCGCAGACTATTGCCCGAGCGAGAACATTTCGAAAAGGAGAATATTACTTTACAATATTCTCCTCGTTTTTCAACTTGAAATTCTTCAAAACACGCTATTCTTTCATATCGATACATCTTGAAATACATTGATTCCATTTAGCGTTTCAACTGTTTTGGGCGATGTTTCCTTTTTTTTTTTAAACCCTTAAGTTTTTCTCATCCATGAACCGCAGCACGATGCACAACAGTTATACGAAGAAAAGATGCAGATTTAATGTGATTATTACGATTTTTTTTAAGTTAACTTGCTGAGAATGACTTAAATTGAACCGTTCGATTAGTTAACTCTTGTAACTTTAATTGTATATGTCATCTAATTATTACAGAGTTTCTTATTATTACACGGAGAGAACGATTTTGCTAAAGTATTTAAAAATTTAGTTAGAACAGATTTGAAAATAATTTTGTTGCGCCATCAAAATAATTACGTACGAATCTCAAGCATAATGAGCAATACTGTAAAAAGTTTTGATGTTCTAGCAACCAGGTTCGTCCCATATAATTATTTTAATGGTCTAACAAAATTGTTTTTACTGTATCTAAATTTTTATATATAATACTTCAGCAAAACCGTCCTTTCGGTATAAAATTATTTACCGCACTGATTCCTAGTACTTTAATTGTCATTATTTTGTTGAATTATATCAGTTCTTATTATTATATATATTTTCCTTATATTTTAAATGCGTTATTTAAAGACAATTGGTTTTTATCTTTTTATAATCTTTGTTCTGATTTCCGTATGCTTTATTTAGAATAATTTGCGATCAAAGTTGTTTCTTAAGTTGCTTTTCGAAAAGCAATCCCCTTATGGAAGAGCAACATTGTTTACCAACTGAGTCACGCGGTAATCTTCCGTCTTTTATTAGAAATTTATGATTGCCATCGATGTCGGTTATGTGGAATCTGCATATTAACTCGACCGCAAATTTACTTCACTTCTTTCGTTCGTCGCCGAAGTCAATCATCTTCCCGTCAGGACAATTTCTTCGCCACTGAATCTCATCGGCGGTTTTACCTCATAATCATCTCGCGGATCGATGGGATTCGTCTGTCTTATTTCCTATGAGTGGAGAATACGCGTTCTCCATGAGAAATCAATTTCTCGTCATTTTCCCAACAATCGGATTTTTCTTCTCGGATATATAACTTCTAATTCATAAAGCCGGCGACATGATCTCGCTAAATTTTATGATACGTTTTGCACTCCGCTAAAAGTCTTGCTAATTAAAGAGAGATATATAAATATATTGGGTTCTTCGTTATTTTTAAAATATTTATTCAACACAGTTGACCGAGCGAAAAAATGGTATAGATTACTCGATTTATATGAAAATATATCACGTCATAAAGTCATGAATATTTATTATATTTCGAAAACAAATTGTTCTAAAAGGCATTTTGCGTCAAGTAAAATTATTATTTATCAAAGAGATGTATATTGTAATTTCAAACTTCATATTGCTGCCAATAGAAAATTGAGGTCGATAGGAAACGAATTCTGACTTCCTGTGAATTGAGCAACTCTTTCATAAGAGACGCCATACGTGCCCTTGCTCTCCTCTCCGCATCGACATTGAATAATCTTCACATCCATTCTGTAAATGGAGTAAGTCCTAAGGGTTAGTAATGTCCTGTTTTTTTTTCATTTTTCAAATCCATTCAATAAAGGGATATGGAGAATGCGATGGGCCCCGTAGTACTTCGTCTGCCTTATTGACATTTCCATTTGCGTAACATCTTAACTCGACTTCATTCGAATTCATCTCCGATAAAGCATGTTCCTCGCGTTTGTCGACTTTCGAAAGTACGACTCTTGAATCCGATTACGTTCGCGCGTACCGTATCTTTGTACAGGTACATTCTACGCCTTTCGTCATCTCTTCTATTAACGTCAGCTTTGCGATTTGTCATTGGAGGACATCGTTTTGCTACGAAACATCGCCTAGAGATAGAAATTCTTGTATAAAGATTACATACATGTTTCCTACGTTCGCGGGCGAGAGTGGGACCGTAAATTGAACGCGAATAAACATCGTTGAACGTCGTAAACGGTGACGACGGAAGCGTTTGCTTTTCACTCGAAGAATATGTAAATAAGTGACAGCTGACTGCAATCATATGTCACATAATTAACGACTTTATTAACTTTATTTGCGACAATGTGATTCGTGTGGAGAGGAGAGCTTAATGCGCTACGTTCCGATCAACGAGATCCTTATGGTATCCATCGTTCCAAGATGTTTAAGTATCGGCTGAATGCTACCATCGCGAAAGTGCAAAAAGGTCGGACAGACAAGGAAAATTTTATTGGAGGAAGGAGAAACATTTTTCGCGCGCGCCGTTCTTCCTTACATCTCCGCAGACGGATGGACGGGGTACCCTATTTCCTTCTATAGCCTCCAGGCTTGCTATCAATAACGTCCTTTTCATTCTTCCCGCGGTTGAGATAGAATGGAGGGTTGCTTGCGCGGGCGAGGTTGTAGACCGGGGCGTTCTTTGGAAAAGAAAGGGTACGCCTGATCGTCGGCATTATCTTCCTAAATTGGGCAGCGACGCAACGATATCCGCACAAAGGCTGCACAAAGAGCGCTCTGAGGTATGCCACTGTTGAATATTATATACGGGGCGGATATACAACATCCCTCCTCGCGACAGCATCGCTCTTGCACTCATGACGCGCGATTATTATTAACGGCTCTCTCGGGAAGGCGGACGGGACAAGAATGGAACGTGCAGTTTGCATGTCTCACTCCGAAACATGTTGGAAAGACCCCTAGAAATGTTTCTTTTTATCCTGATGCTTTTCGAAACAAAATTACAGCTTTGGCCAAAAGTATTAGGCCTCTTATTATACATATTAAATTATTTAATGTTTTAGCACAGAAATTGATTTATGACATTTCCTGTGACTTGTGCCTTTGTTATAAGAAACAAATAATAACAATGTTGATAAAAGAATTCCAAATAAATGAAAAATGTCTAGGCGCCTAATACTTTTTAGCTAAAGTTAAAATTGTAATAAGCGGCTCAGTTGATAAAAAATTCAAATCATATAACACAGGAGCTACGAGCAAATATAATATATTTGTAACAATAATCAATAATAATAACTAATGATTATGTATTGAAACGCATGTTAGAGTGTAATAAAATTAAAATTGTAATATCCAGCTCTCAAATTATAAAATTATAACATATAAACAATAGTTACAAAATGAAATATATTAGTTACAATGTTAAAAAATTATAAACAAGACAACGACATTTCGAGGTTATCTTCAAATTGTTAATTGTTTTTAGCCAAAGCTTTGTAAAGGGCCATCTATAATGAAAATAATATTGTGCGGTAAGTTGTAAAGGTGATGACCCTACATGATTAATAATATTGTCAGTATTAATAGATACTGACAGTATTATTGATCGTGTGTGGTTACTATTGATGGATTGAGCGTAGAATACTTGACTGTGATTTGGACTTTGATTCTCGAGCGTCAGTATCACTTTGTTAAAATCCATTGTCACAGTATGTCATAGTGCAATAAATATTGTACGTAAAACTAAAGTGAAATATATTGTCAATAATACTGATCGTGTGAGGTTGTAAAAATACTAAAAATATTGATGCGTACTATCAATATTACACTGAAAAAGAAAAATTGACTGCTGCAGCAAATTGAATAATAAAATATGGCATAGCATTTTTAACTGGCTGCAGCAGCCAATTAAAAATACTATGCCATATTCAGCCAATCTTTTCTTTCAATGTAGCGTCACCTTAAGAAATCGACCAATCACAATCAAATATGAGAAGAATAATTCATTATAATTGGTCAGTTTATGCTGGTTTATAGTTTATCATTTACTACACAATATTACTCCAATTGTAGGCTTGTAACAGAAAGAAATCTTTAGCTGTCTTATTGTTAACTACAATTCCCCCCAGAATTACGAGTTATGAGAATATATCTTCATCTTTTTTTGTTTCAGGTAAGAGCTTCGAGGCACGATAGACAGTTTGAATCAAATCGTTCAGATCGCGTCAAAAAATCGACGTTGTAAGGCAGACGTGAGTTTGGTGAGTGTAGAAATAAAGTTTTACGCAAGTAAAGCGAAACTCGACTACTCGTTAGTCGCGTCGAACATATTTGCCTTACAAGTGGAACGTGCAACCTGGATGGCGATGTCAGCGGATTTCATCTTGCACGGTTTACGATATCGATTCCTCGAGTTAGATTTCTAGAACGTATAGCTCCGTATTTTAAAATTTAGAGCGTGTGTGAATCGGGCGATCGCGTGGAAGAAAAACAGAAATTTACCAAACTCACAGAATAATCGCGTGCATTGATGCGGTTGCCCCCTAATTGAAATTCTTTCTCGATGGATAGCGAGAATGTGTATCTATTTTCCATATTCACGCGCAATATGAATTTACACATTTCTTAACTTACACTATTCTACTTCGTGAATATTCTGTATGATATTCTCAAAAGTGACAGAACTAATAAAACATAATATTAGAGATATTACTATATGAATGAGTTAAGTAAACATTACTATTAATCATCAAAAATGAATTAACAACTTCATTAAAAAATCGTCAAAATCATCAAAACTCAAAAAGAGTGATTTAAAAAAATTATCAAAGAAGGTCGTTCGAGTTATGAAACAAAAGTGACCAAAAATAACTTTGGTTATATTAAGAATATCTTTTTGATTATTTAATTAATCAGTAATTTTCTGTCACGTAGTTTTCCTCCTTTTCTAAGAAACTTAATTTTTTTAGTTGTGTCATTTTAAAAGTAAGAGATAGTGATATATACATATACTATAACTATTTTAAGCCGAGAAACGTTGCGCAGGCGTGTCCATCAATCAGCGACAATTTGACGACGTTGACTATAGTCACTCTCTAAATCTAAACCAGTGGATAATCACTGATATCAGTGCCAAGTATGCCATTGGTAACCAGTGAGTAAAATGTGAAATTCCTAACCTTTATTATGTGATATAATTAATCTTATTTTAATGCATAAATTCAATGAATATAATATTAGAAAATTGAATTTAACATATAAATATCAATATTTTAGGATATATAATGCTCAAAACCTTCTTTTTTTTAATTGAACTTCACTAATTATCCAGTGCCAAATACGTCACTGGGTGATTAGTGAATAGTGGTATACTTGGCACTGATATCAGTGACTATCCACTAATTCAGATTTAGGGAGCAAATATTACGGACGTAAAACTCTGTAATTTTGAATCGAAAAAACATATCTACGCGCAAATAAAAGCTATCCTGCATGTTATATCACGACAAATGGAACTATGAAAGCCAATAAATATTTTGGCATCCTCAAAATGATAGCTCGTAATGAAAGTATGATACATCGTGAACATATAGCGATAATACTTTGCAGTGGTTGCAATTGCAATACATGATGAACGAATGGCGTATACTAGTTATGTACAGTGCTTGTAAAGCACTCGAAACTCGCGCGGCTGTCCCATTTCGTCATGAAAGCGTTGTTCGGCAAGACCAGCCTTGCAATACACGACATCTCTTATTTCGGAAACTTAAGTGCAAGGTAGCAGAATATTCAGTGATCGTTTCAAGAAACTACTTTAGACCAAGGGCGATTCTTTTTACCACAATACAGTCACGCGACGGAACGCTGCCAGTTGTTTCTTCGCCCTGAAGAAGCGAGAGTTCCGCGAATAAGCGAAGACCAATTTGCATTTTGCAGAAACTCGAGAAGGAAATAGTCCCTCGCTAACACTGCGACACTACCGGTTTAATGTCTCGTCTAAGAAAAGTGGCTCCGATCGAGAGCGTATAACGTTATCGTAATGTCCGCTCGCGCTTACGTCGCGTCGTAGAGCATTTTTTTTTATAATTTATACCTATACAATTATATATAATTATATCCCAATGCCGAAATACCGCGCGATTTTATAGCGAGATCGAACCGATATTGCAACGGTATTATGACGATATTTGAAAACTCTAAAATAAGCCTGCAGATTCTTACACGTTTATTATCTACTAGTCGCGAGATATTATCTCGATGCCTATCAACGCGTCTGCATTTATACACTTCGCATTTAAACGGTTGATTTCCAAAGCTCACGATAAGCATTTCGCGGCTCGCTAACGCCCGCCGATCTTGAACAGCGATAAGTCTGTCGCGCCGAATAGTGGCTTCGTCATCACGTTATCTCGGTATCCATCAAATCGTGCGTAATGGGTGACAAATCTCCGACACGTTACGCCTGAGCTAACATCCATGCATATAAAGAAGCGGTGAACGAAAAATGATGTTCCACCATTTGACTCCCCATATCTGATTATTGTCGGCGTTTCTACAAATCAACATTAAATAAAAATTCGTCAGGATCATCGTTGCTTTCATGATGTAAGAATACCGGCTATGATGTTGCGCATAATTATTGGCTGAAAAATGGTTTTTAAAATTTGAGGCAAAAAACCCTGTATTAATTATATGAAAAATTGGATCCTAGTGAAATGAATTGGTTTTCACATATCTTATATGGTGAACAAAGATATTATGCACATGACTCAAATAATAATAAAAAAATTTTTGAATAAGGATGATTCTTGAATTGTGGTGTATCGAAAGTGTAAAACTTGTGTTCACAGAGCACCTTTGATACGCCGTACTTAAAAAGCATTGAGCCTTGTGTCTGATATCTTTTATTCATTAGAGTATAATATGCTCCAGTTTCTTACAAATTATTTTGATGGTCCAATAAAATTATTTACGAATCTGTATTTATCTAAATACTTTAAAAAAATCATTCCTTCCGCGACTTTATTTGTTTGAATTTGGGGTCAATTTATATTCGATTACAAGAGTGTTCATTTTTAATTCTTGTGCATCTACGAAAAAGTTAAACATGGTATTTTTACATCATGGGTGTTTTAACATTTTGATAATCCTCGAATATATACTGCTGTACTACTACCTTCTACTAATTCCTACTAACGACTGTGAATCATTGATCATAATAATGAAATAGCGATCGGACTATCGCAGCAATCAACGTATTTGCTAAATAGCTTGAGATCGTCTAATGAGATATAGCGCGGGGATCTTTCGCGTTCACTGTCGCCATCACAAAGCCTGCAAACACTCCTGGAGTGGACAGTGCGATGCGTCTCATGCGGATCCACGACGCAAACATATAATGGCATGATGGTGCGACACAATACGAGATCAAATACGATCCTCTTCTCTCTTGCGTATAGCATAAAGCCGCAATCATCTGGCCACAGTAACTATACGGCCAAATCGTCATGTAATTCTCATATTGTAACGCGGTCGATTTTCGACCAGGCTCATTTCCACTACGGCAACCATAAAGATGGATACGTTAATGTGACTATTCGTACACGATTTACACGCAATTAATATAAACAATTAGTAACAACTATAGTATGACGTTTAATTTTTACATTTTTAATTGGCTTTCAAGATTTGTAATCTCTACCGTTCCAAAATAACATTTGATTTTGTTTAACGTTAAAAATAGTCTGATAGAGGTCAAAATGTTTGTTTATTGTTATTGTAATTGTCATATAAATTCTAGCATCATAGCCCATTATTATTTCATTTTGATATTTAAAATTCAATATGAGTACTCCTGCATTGACAGAAGAGTTAAATTGTTTGTCAATTTAATTTGCGATATTACATATTCCAGCTTTAATTTAGAACTGTATGTCAAGATCGACATTAACAAATATTCGGCGCATAGTTTTCATGAAAATTGTAAAATTGTAAAACTGGAAATTATAAAATTCGCGCCAAAAAATTATTAGATATCAAAATCTACTTGGATCAGACATTCTTTGCTTATTTACGTTGATCATTTCTCGGTCATTTTCACTTACTACGATTCATTTTTACCTCGTCTAACAAGTTGCTAACTTTCAAAGTACTTGAAGCTTTTGTTCGCCGTAATATAGTCGGACGTGCGATGCGTCTCTGTTGCACAAAGTGCAGCTTTCCGGAGCGTCAACATTAAATTAGCATCGTGAACTGTAACTCGATCTTCGAGAGTCGCTAATGTCGGCGGATGGGGAACCTCGTCGTGCGTAAGTCAGGAACGTAATTAAGGAAGATCCAGCGGAAGGCAGGCATGCTATGCATCACGGTGTCGGAGTAACGAGCAACACAAGCGCTCGTGCGAGAGAGAGAGAGAGAGAGAGAGAGAGAGAGAGAGAGAGAGAGAGAGAGAGAGAGAGAAGAGAGAGAGAGAGAGAGAGAGAGAGAGAGTAGAGGGAAAGAAGCGATCTCTCGCGAGACCATCGTCGTTCGATTGCCTGAGAAATAAAATTTGCGAGAAGCGCAACGAAGGTGAAATGCGCTCGCGAAGAGTGCTGACGAGCACTCGGCCGTCATCGACGTTCGTCACTCCACTCTCAAGGAAATGTTCACCTTTCACGTTTGGGCGACACTTCTGCCGATGAACGCGTTTCGAGCGCGCGACGAGAGGCTCGTCGAGAGGGTGGCTCGCGAGCGTACGGCTAATATATTAATAGGATGCGAGAGTACTCCACTCACTCAGCCGAGGGAGTGTCATTAATCTTTCCGAGGTTGCTACTAGTGCAAAACGCCAGGCTGCTAACCTGTCCACCCAGTACAGACAGCTACTTGCCCGATCACCACCCTAAGAGTTTCATTTATCTCGATTCAGGACAAAGAAATGAATAAAATAGCGGAGATATTGGAGTTGCTAGTCGAGGATTAATCATAAGAAACAAAAATCAACAAGTGTAGATCGCGTGACCTTTTTGATTCCGAGGGTAAATAATCCGAAGTTCTAATGGTATTTTTTTGGGGAGGGAGGGAGGGAGGAATTTTCACTTTCCGTTCAACTCGAGATTGATATCGACGTCTTCGATATCCTAACGATATATGAAGTATTATATCCCGATACACGCCAGCGGAGAAACTTGGTGTCGCTGTGGTAAACCACCCTTGGCTAAATACGCAACCAGTCACAAACTTTTCGGTGATCCGACAGGATTTAATAAAAGCACCTAGGGGGTACCTATTCCCACAGCACGCTACAATGCGTAGCGATGGCTGCATAAGCCTTCTCTTATCCTTCGTAACATGTAACAAAGTCCCTTGTGATACTTACTCGGTGTTACGAGGAAAGGATTTTTCGGACAACACCGAGAATGCGAAAAGTTTCACGAGACTTTGCGAGAATGTTATACCTCCTCACACAACATGTTATACCTCCTCAATCGGTTTTTTGTTATAAACGTAAAGAAGAGTAGTAACGTTGCGAGACGCCAAGGATGCAAACACATAAAATAAAAATATAAAATCGGCCGTGTGACTACGTGTACGTTACTACGTGTTCGTGTCAACCCAGTTCGCGGTACTACTACTAGCTTCATCCGAAATTTTTACATCGACAAATTTTCGATTAAGGATGTATATATCGCAACTAAAAACAATACCAAAAATATAAAAGTTGCATAGATTGTTTTACTATTACATTTAAATATCTATAAAATTTTAACACAATTCTTTTATTGATTTAAAAGTCACTTAATTTTCTTGATTCTTATACAAAATGATATCATGATATTATGATTACAAAGATAAGAAAGTAATATCAAGAATTAAATCAAATTTTATACGTATATTGATCAAACTGATAGTATTTGTGCAAAAGTTTATTCGGACTCACTTACTCCTTTAAAAGTTATTATTCTAAAACTGCAGAAAAATATGGTATTTTGCTGCATAAATCCATTATGAGCCAAATTATTGATTTTATTTCTTTTTTCAGTTGAAACAAAGAACATATTATTAAAACAAGAGCGTGGGCATATTTGTTTCATTAATACTGAATTAACAAGATTATTTTCACTTAGACAGTTATTGGCTAATGATGTTAATACATCATAATTTTTTTCCGTGCAGTTTCCGAGAGACACGAGTCACTTTCCTGTGCAACATTTGTCTCTAATTATAAGTAAAGCGATTGCGCTCTCTCCTAATGACTGAAAAAATTTCAAAGCTCGTAGCATTAATAAATAAACTTATTTTAATGTTTAATAAATAAAGTTTCTCTGTATAGCGTGAAATGCGAATTTAACGACAAAACGTGACTTGAATTGTTAGAAAAATCATATTCAATGAATCGTTGGTGTAGATGCGCGTTTTCGTGCGTTCCTTTCTCGCAAATGTGATACGCCACATGCGGATGAAACAGCCCTCACGAGCATCGAAGAAAGGGGCGCATTATACTGAAAATCTCGAGAGAATATCTTTTATTTGGTAGGGAAATCTCGGGAACTGCCACTGATATCTCCGGTTAAGGACTACCCTGATCCTGCAATAAGATCGTTGCAGGAGGAGAGGGATTGTTGGAGCGGGTCGGTATGGCGGGAACTGAAATTCCCGGGGGACTCCAACCCAATTTCCGTTACGGTTCCAACGCGGTTTCCACAGATCCCGCGAACGGATCGTTTAATTCGCTTCCTTCGAACTGCGCCATGGAATTACCGCATTATCGACAAAGTTATTTTGGAATCACGTCTACGACGCAAACGGGCTCGTCGAACGGCCAGTCGGTCGATTGATCTTTTTGTTCGACAATGAGTCTGCGTTCCGTAATCTTTTTGCGCGACCGACGGAGCACCTCGGTGGCATCGGGCATTCTCGCGTGATCCAATGATCGTTAAGGGGCGATTACGTCGCTTTTTCAAGACGCCCGCGCAGATTCTTGACGACGTTGCTCCGACGAAAATTGATTTTCGCGCTTAACGTACTTTCTTTCGCGCCGCTGATCTCAAACCTTCGACGGAAGCAGCTGCATCATCTCCGCGCGGAGAGGCTAATAGCGCCGTTATTAACAGCGCGCGCCTTATCAACGTCGCCCTTCGTCATCGAAGAGATTTTCTAACTTTCTTCCTTGCTATCCAGATAAGAGCATAACGACAAGATGAAGACAGCCGTTTCGGGGATTGTTCGCGTGAGAAGAACATTGGGATCGTCGTTTCACTTTGCCCGGTGAACTTTGAAAGTTTTGCCCGCAGAAAAATGAGCACTTTGTAACTTCTAACGTATTGGATCGGCGCGAAAATCTATAGACTTGAACTCCTTAGGAAAGCTACGGACCAGTAATCGATCTTGGCGATCAACTATCGTTTGACAGATATAACCAATGAATACCTAGTATTGTAACCAAGCTTTATTTATGCAAAGTGGGCGGAAATATCAACTCTACATATTTTTAATAGAGAAGGAAAAGGGAAGAAAGAAAAAATGAATTCATAAGTGAATAAAATTTATATCTTATGACGTAATTTAAAAGCACAGAATTTTCTTATAAAATAACAAAAAATATCTTTATATAAAAATATCTTTTTACATAATTTACTACTGATTTACGCATTAGAACGCGTAGAGAAGAAAATTAATAGGAAAATAAATACAGGAATTAAACAAGAATAAAGAAAAAGGAAACAATAAAATCTCAAAGTTACATGTACTGCAATTTATTTTATAATATTAAAAAGCACCAACAGAATAACTGTTTAATATAAAAATAATTACTCGCGTATCCGCAAGCAGAGCTGTTTGAGAAATGAGTTTTCTACAATGAGAAAGGAACGCTTTAACTGCAACAGGATGCTATTGAAGTAAAGTTTAAATATCTAATAAAGAATTCCATATGAGAGAACGATAAAGGTAGAAAAATAAATAGAAAGATAATTCTCAGCGCGTTTTCTAATTTTTTAACATCACTTTCTTGAAATAGAGCCGAGTACTCAGTCTTTGTTCGCGTTTATTGTAAAGATTTTACTTGTAAAAACGCGAGTCGGTAGAACCTGCGGCAAAACGCATACGCTTGTACAGTGCACGAAGTTTTACAAAAAAAATAGCAAGCGTTAAAAATTCATAATAAGTTGAGTTGTGCCGCATTCACCGCGCTTATTACGATTGCGGTCTATCATGATGAGGTCGTTTTGCCAAGCGCTGACATATGTGAGTTTCCGCTTGTGGTTCGGAGGCAATTGTAAAAATTAATTTTTTTCTCTCTCCGGCTAACGCCTATAAGCTATATTTTTTTTTTTGGAGACGTGACAGACAATTATTGCTTCTACTCTGAGATACCGCAAAAATATCCATCCATCTTAGCCTTCCTACTGTAAAATAATCGCTACTTTTTAAGTAGCTTCTATCTGACATAGTTATAAGACGAGAGCTTAAGTGAATAAAGAAATTGCGGCAATCTTCTGACGAAGATTGAATTACCTTCGTAATTTAATTATTTCTTAGTACGCATTGAAGAGAGATTTCATCATGCAATTTTTTATATTATATATATATATATATATACAGTGAGAGCAAAAAGTATTCGTATACAAGGAAATTTTTTATAAAAAAAGTCTTATTCATAGAAAATAAACATTAATTAGCAATTTTATAGAATGAATACATTTTGTTCTAACAACAAACGAGCTTCGCTCATGTATTCCTGATTTTAGAAGTTAAATTTTTCGACTGTACGAATATTTTTTGATCATCCAAACAATACAATTTATAATTTTTGCTTATTTTTCAGATGATATATTTTCTATAATTAATACACATCTTTTTGGTGTATATAATTTTAAGAAACATACAATCTATTTTATTCTTTATGAATAAATTATTAATTACCCAACAAGAAATTATCATCAATCAAACGTCAATCAAATCGATATCAAATTGGTATTGAAATCATCGTATCGATATCGATTCGACATCAGTTCAATAACTTATTTTTCGCTGGATAATATTTACTTTTTTAAAATAAAGCTTTTTTAAAAAACATTTCCTCTGTATGAATACTTTTTGCACTCACTGTACACATATATATATATGAAAGAAGATATTCACTGTAGGAAGATATCAAATTCTAAATGCAATCTTTTGAGGAATAAAACGAGGTTCGCCGCCGATATATTTAGCGTGGAATTTTATCGGAATGGATACTACGATATTATTGTCCATGGTCGTGACTATTCGGTCGACCTGACAGTAAGTGCTTTCTTTGATCGCTTTCTTTCTGCCTTTGTTTCATATTAAAGCACGTACTCTACTAAGCCCGTATTAAAAGAAGCGAGCGCGAGATCTCGGAAAGCCTTTCAACCTCTTTGATTCTATGTCCAACTCAACGGGAAACTTCTACTGGCTTACTTATTAAAAATTGCTTCTTTGTGAAATAGGAATCTTTCGATACAGCAGCTTACTGCTTGGTTTGCAGCGTCGATCGGATATTGTGGGACACCTCAAATAGGCATAAAACATTAATCCTTTCAGAACGGGTTTTTTTATTTTTATTCAAAATGATAATTTTTTAGTTAATAACAATGCAGTAAAAGTTTGTTTTTGTGTGATAAATCACAAAACAATCACTTATGCAGAGCCCAACATTACATTCTTTACCTACATTCAAATTTAAATTTTTTGTCGCTATTTTTTTTCGCTCCAGTAATACAAACAATATATTTTTTCCCCTTGTTGGATGATTTGCATCAAGAAATTAATAATATTAAGCAATTAATTGGAATAATAATTGTGTAAAATCGTACATGATCGCGGAAAATGTTAACCACAAAAAATAATTTGCGTCAGCGCCAATCAATAACTATAGAGGCATATTTACCCGAATTTGCAAATTGTTCGTTACGCCGGATGAAAACTGCGGAATGAAATATGTGTTTGTATATCGTTAGTATAGAATTTTTTGTTAAAAAACCAGAGATTTAAGCTAAGCTGTCGACAGTATCGATATTTTCCTCTAAAACTCTAGTGATGAGCGTTTTTCATTATCTGTTACTGAATAACCGTTATTGAGAAATAACTTTAGTGACCGTTACGAAATTTGGAAAATAACGACTAACAGATTAAACGATTATTTTTATTAAGTTATAATTGTACAACAGCAATAAATAATATTTAAAATCCTATGTAATCCTGTAATACTCTTTAATCGTCGTAACTTGTTTGCTGTAGGCACTGTTCAGAAATGAACTCTCGAACTAATAACGTGAATGATCGTCAAGTGACAACTATTGTCTGTAATCAAAATACAATTGGATTCTTGGTAGATCTAAATTAATACGCCAATCAGAAGAAATAATCATTAAGCGCTTATGATTATTGCTCTTAATTCTATTCCTAGTATATTCTTTTGGACTTAACTGGCCTATTATTAGTCTATCAAGAATCTAAAATATTCTAAAAGAATACTCCAGTCGCAAATTATAATCTTCTAATGATTGTCAATTTGGTTTTTTTGTTGAACATAACCACTATTTCAAGACCGAATCATTGTTCAACAACATCAATAACCGTTTAATTAATTGAATTGACCGATAATCAATTAAGTTGTTTTCCAACAGTATTACAATGAATTGTCAATAACTATTTAAACGAATAACTGTTTAAATAACCGATTATTTAAAAATAACAGCTACTGTTACAATCGTTTAGTAAAAATAATCGTTTAGCCTATTACTATAAAAAAAAATTCGTAAGGGAAGCATGTACTGAAATTATGAATGTGCAGCGTGCTTTGAAATCATCAACGTTAATTTCAACAGGACGAACTCTCTTTGACCTACTTAGAGTTAATTTTTTTTTTTTAACTAAATGTCGGCGAGGACTCGATAGCATACGCGGGCGTGAGAAACTTTACAACAGTGGGCGTGACCGCGGTCATTTTATCACGAAAACGCAGCTGGTCATAACTTTTGATGCAGAGATCTCGGATCGCGATGTTTGTCCGAGTTACGCTCGCATAACAGATTGTCGGTTAGCACGCCTATTCCTGGTGGAAACGCACGAGCGCGCGGTCGTATCTCTCGGTGCTTTCGCGTTTACCCACGAAAGTGGTTTCCCTCGGTGTGGTTTGTCCTTTTAGGAGACGAACAGCGGGGAGTGGGAAGGGATCGTCTCTTTTCGACTTTCATGAATTTTTGATGTATCGCTGCGGTATTCGGTGCAAGAAATGATTTCGAGAAAACGCTCTTCGATATTATGCAAAGCACCGTGAGGAGATACCTTTAGGGAGGTTTCCCGTCGACAAGCGATTCTCTCTCTATATAGGCATCGAAAATCGTCAAGCGACTTTTATTTTTTTCTTTCTTTTTTTTTTTTTAGTTTTTCCTGCGGTATGACGAAAATAAATCTCTTTGAGAACGATGTTTATCAGAATTTTTCAAGCTCACCTTTAAAGAGACATCGTCCGTTTTGTTAGCTCGTTTGTTTCCTCCTAATTTTCCCCTGGATTCTGATGAATACTCACCGATCGCAACGAACGCACATCACTTCAATGGGACGTGCGCGACACATCAGTACACATTTTCAAAGAGCGAATAACGGACGGTATTCGCGGTATTTAAATCCACACGACGAAATATCGCAAAGTCAACTTTTCATTCCGCGGTCGAATAAACGCGGACCAATCACCTCGCGCGCAAAAATCGGGATTTTTTTCTTTACATCGCGCGTGATGCGTGACAGCGAATCCCATCGCTTCGCGTTCTGCCGTTTTTTCGTGCACGACTGCCTGAATCGGCCAGAATCTGCTGCATCGAGTCTGATTTATTTACATTCGCGTGGCGTGTCGGTACGTGTATCGGTCATCATTCGTATCGTTTACGCGCGAGCTCGTCCTATCTCGACTCTTACTATCTTCTCTCAATGTAAAATTTCTCTCCTTCCGCTGATAAATTGCAAATCGTTCACGAGTGTAATGGTTCTTTACTGTCACCGCACACTTGATGAGACGCGCTTCTACGTTCCCTCGGAATAGCGGATCTTGCAAATCTTTTATCCAGAGTCGAATCTCTCTGTCCGCCGTAAATTTTTACTGCACGGAAACTGCTCGGAAACCTGCAGACGCTTTCGACTGGCACTGCGTGATTTTTTTTTTTTTTTTTTTTGCGATGTACGATGCTACTGTCGTCGTCTCGAAATACATCCTCGAAACGAGGTTGCGTATATGTATACTCGTGCGAAAAGAGGCTACGAACGTGCATGTTGGATGCGCTATAAGAAGAAATTCTTGATATCATAAATCACAACTCCCCGAGCGATGTCGTCACTTTATCGCTGGGTTACCTGAAAATTTTATACATACGTAATCGCGTCTTACGTTGAAGGGATTTTTAAATAAAGAGAAATTGCTATAGTTTAATCCTCCCGGAGCTGACGCTGAAATTTGTAAGCACAGTTATTCATGCTGGGCCTATAAAGCTTGGTCTTTCATTATCTGGTTAACTTGCGGTTTAGAACTAACCTCGCTTAACTTGACGATAATATAAAAAAATGTTTTTCTGGCTTATATGATTAATCACTATATTAATGGTTTTGTAGTAATAAAAAAGTTATTTATCGCAAAACCATATTTAATGATTAATCATTGATAGAAAAATATAAATTTTACATCATCATCAGGTTAAGTCTAATCACAAATTAATTAGTGAATAAAAAACCAAACCTATTTATAGTAACCCTTAACATCGATGATTTTCCGATTCTTTATTGTACACATGATAGATTATTCGTTTCTTGACTAATTTCTTTTTATTACTTTTACAGGTATTAAAAAAGCTATTACGTAATTCGTACATGTATTTTAACATCTTTAGAGAGTATTTATAAGGTTGTGTGTACTAAAAAAAAGAAAAGGTGAAAGGTGGCCATTATTTAGCCAGATGCTCCTCGTATTTCAGTGAAATGAAATACACGGGACAAGAATGACCCATTATGTGTACTATGGTTAATTAAAAGGCACTAATTAATTTCAAGAAATTAACCGAGACATAACTCGTATAAAAAAAGAATGAATATTAACTGTAAGTATATTTTAATAAGGATAATTAAATTTGCAGATGTAACATAAAGAAAATTGAATTGTTTGACATTTTTTATTAAGAAATTGATAATTTAGTAGGTCCAATAACCACCGTCAGCTCTGGTCAGCTCCAAATAGTTAATGTTCCGGACGCGTTTTGTTTATGAAAATTATAGTCACCGTAATCATATCGGCTTGAATTTCCAATTTGTACTATAAATAAACAATCATATCGATTGATTGTATCTGGTATGGATTTTCCTGTTCACCTTTGCCCCCTCCTCTCTCTCTCTCTCTCTCTCTCTCTACTCAACATAATATTTATCCTATATGTTTATATGTTTATCAGTGATGATGATTTTGCCTACGGACACGTCAACGGAGAGTAATAACGCGATGACAAATTAATATATTGGATATCGTTTTCATTCTTCTTCTCTTCGGTTGCTATTGTTATCACTCCTGTAGTCACTATTGTTATCGCTACCGTCAAGTAAACCTTCCGCCTGAATAGACATCGCGATTTTCGTTTCCGTTTAGAACGTTGTACGTGCTTCGTTATATATTCGATTATTCGACATCCTGTTAAGTTAACGCGGACGACACACGTGCCGACGGTAGTGCCGACTGAAATTAGAGCCGAGCGGTTATTGCGGATATCGACTGGTCGACATGGAAGCTCATTGGAGCCCGGTATGCACGTCTTGGCATCTTACGCCAATAGTTGTAATAATGTCGCACAACTATTGCAAACGGATATTACGCACGCTCTCTACGTATGATCTGAATTTCAAATTCACTTGCCACGTACCGTTAATTGCAGTCCGACTAACTACATATCTACCGTGATATTAATTACAGGCAATCGTTGCCTTTGCCGCGCGAGAGTCCTATCTTCCTCGCACGAGTAACTCCTGAGGTGATTTATTCAACGTTAGGTGTATCTCTACGTTCTCCGTCCGGCACCACCGTGAGGGTCGGTATACGATATATGCTCGAATACTTCAACGTCCACCACTCACTTCTTCCCGGTGATTTAAGCGAACAATTTACAATATCCCAGCATCTCTACCGCCGTTTTTCGTCCAGCTCATATTAATTTTTCTTCGCTATTATATACGCGTCAACCCTCTCTAATCTTTGCTCGCTTAATTCACTTCTAGCGCGTCACGTCGGTAGTTCTTCCAATGTATGGCTACTAAAAGAGGACACTTCATTCTTGTACATTCTAGGAATCTTCAAGTAAGTTGGATATCGCTTAGACAATTTTTTATTAGTCCACCATATTTAAGACGCTGCTTAAAGTAAAATAAGATAGACGAATAAGATACACTGTTAAATATCAAAGAAATACTAATATAAGTCTAATAAGTCTAATCTCTTGAGTTAAATAAATAATATGCGCTTACAATTAGTAAATAATAAATTAAATTTGTTTATATAAATTAAATTTAATATAGTTTTAATTTAAATTGTTTGACTCTATTGTTTTAAACAATATCTTTATTTTAGACCGTATATGTTAAATACTCTATTGTTTTAGTTAAATTAACGCCATATTGAATAAGAATCTATAGAAATGATTAAAAATAACTTAAATTCTATTTTAAGCGTTTGATTTCATATTTAGAATGGTGTTCAATTTCTTACTTGAGGATAGCACGCTCGGTTTTTTACCCGCAAAGTGAGGAATCTTTTCTCGAAATCGTCATTATTTTATTATTACACCTGTATGTTACATATATTAGTGATACCATCCTTAAGAATTTACGATATCATCCTTGATGTACGAGAGGAACGGATATTTTATGGAAGCCATTACTGTCGCTGTGGTCAACATTTGAGGAGCTTCGCTCATCGGAATCAACTTTCAGAGACTTTCGTGGAACGTTGTTGGTTTTCGTTATAATTTTTGTACGGTGCATTTGGGAGTCAGCAAAGAGCGCGATGAAAATATTCGCGGTACGCTGGTTGACATGTTCAAACGTAACCGCATAGCAGCCTCCCATTGCGATATCGCGCAAAATATTTTTCCCGTGTCAAATCCTTTCGAACTGGTCACTGACATACAAACCGCCAACGATCATAGCTTTTAATCAAACAGAACATTTCGCTTGACGACTGCGTATGCAGAGACTCACGAATAAATCGCAGCAAAATAAATGCTGGTTGTGAAATACGAATTGGTTCTCTGCCTCGACTTTGCGTTCGTATGCATGTGCGTTTTTTTACCACCGTCTGTGGATCGGATTCGTCCCTTTCGATTGATCGAATGGTCAATGCAAAACAATCGATGGACGTAGTGCGTTAGTAAAATACACGTGCGCTTACAACATCGGATGTGAAATTTTTGTGTAATTTTTGTACAATGCGTTTGCTTCCGTTTAACTGAATGAATTCCGATAGCCTTGCCTTTATGCATTTAACACTGCAATAACTTCCATAAGCTCATGTTGCACGTTGCTTTTGCCGACGTGTTTGTTGTACTTTTTTTTATTTTAATATTTACATCGGAACGATTTTTATTCATTGAGAGAAATACAATGGTTGTAATTTTACAGTGTTGATTCGTCCATTTGATTGTCCCATCTACAAAATTTTTTAAAAACGATTTAATTTTTTTCAAATTCCGTTTTCGGCAATATAGAACCTAAGAACCGTATATGAACTCTAAAATGTTATTTTTAAGAGGTTATAATTATCATATTTCGAAATTTTTAACGGCTTCCAAAGTTACAGGTTTTTCGCTGCACTACTTAATAACTTAATTATATCCCTCTTGCAATAGTTTATATTTTATTTTATACAATTATATAGTCACAAATACCAAACATTTTTCTTTCATTGTCAATGTAAAAATATGAATTTTGTATATAATTATTTGAATATAATAATTGCGCATAATAAAATCGCATAATGATTCTTTTAAAAAATGTTTATATAAAAAAATATCAAATACAATTAAGATCTATTTTCCTTAATTAATAATATCAACAGTCAATCAAAAAAAAATATCAGCTAATATCATTAAAAAAGTTTTAATGATATAGTCTGTAAATACACGTTGAAACTAACTAAACGAATAATTTGATTTGTAATGATTGTGTGCAGCAAAATGACTATATTTTACTGCAGTTTTAGGTTTCAACAACTTTTAAACAAGTGGATCTATATAAACTTTTACATGAATATTTATTTGTTTTAATATATTTAATACATTTAATGTTACTTTCTCATCAAGTATTACAGAACACGATTTTACATAAGAATTAAGACAAAGAAACAAATTAAATAACTTGTAAATCAATAAGAAAATAGTGCTTAAATTTTACACAAATACTCACGCATAATAATAGCATAATTATTAAATTTTTCTATATATATATATTCTTGGTATATAAATAATAAAGTACTCTTGAGATTTAAACCAATGAAAAAAATAAGGGACGTATAAGAGTCAACGGTTCACAATTACAATTAGAGTAAATAGAAATAAGTATATTATAATGTAAGACATAAGAAATAGAATTAGATACAAATTGTTACATGTTTCAATTTATTGGGACTGAAGAAAGAGACCCTAATGTCATTTTTATTAAACAGTTTAAATTTCTCTGTAATGGATGGAATGTATGGTACAGCGAGTCACAGAAATTAGAATTTATTCTTTCTTTATTTGTTGTTGTACTTGATTATCTTGTACATTTAATCTCCTTCTCTGAATGTTATTAATTCTATTGTTAATTTTTCATTATTTCATTCCTTCATTAATTTAATGACTGCTATGCATTTATTTATTATAAGATTCTCAATGTTGGACCTACGATTTTTCTACGAAAAGATATCGAAGATCACATGATGAATGATTTTATTGAGATGAAGTTGTTGCTTGTTTCATTTGACAAGTTTTTCTTAATCTTTTTTCTCTAGAACATCTGAAATAAATTTCAACACTCGGTCTTTTAACCAATTGGCAACGATTTCATGATGTCTCATAGAAGCAGTCGCACTTAGTTTCATATTTTCGATATGCTACTTATTTGAAGAGGGCATGATAAAGATGCCGAAACATGTAATAATTTGTTTATCTAATTCCGTTTCTTATGTCTTACATTATAATATACTTATTTCTATTTACTCTAATTGTAATTGTGAACCATTGAGTCTTGCACACCCCTAATTTTTTTCGTTATTTCATATTCTTGGTATTATATTTTTAGATGTGACACATACTCGTATATCCTTAAGAGATTGCTAAATTCACTTTATTCGAAACGCATTTGTAATTAAAAATACATCTGTGAAAATGGATCTTACTTGAATCTTATCCGAGATCAAATCTCTGCGAATCGTACGCGTCACAAAGGCAAACTAGATTTTCGATCAACTGCAACTTTCAATGCGGTTCCATTTCGCTCGCCGTGTCTCCAATGTACCAGATGCGAATGTTGGCACTCTGACGGAATTCGGTGTAGAGAACTCGTTTTATTTACGCAGTTGTACACTACGAGAGACGATACGGAAGGAACGCGTAATCGAAAGGGGTGAGAAGACATTTAAGGGAGCGTGTCACGAATTTCGTGGGAACGACGGTGCTTGGCTTAGATGAAACAAAGCCACCGACCTCGACGACCGCGAAACTTAACACCGTGCGTTGTTGCATTCAAACACGTAGAAACACAGCAGCGAAGAAGGTAGATATACTCCGTGCGGCTGTACACGACCACCGGTGGCGAAAAAGCGCACGTTCCCCGCATGAGGATCGCGGGGAAGGCAGCGAAAGGTGGCGAGGTGAGGGGATCGAAACTGGTTGAATCCGGATATTTTTTGGCGTATATACCTTCGTACCGGGTTATAAACCCCGGCATTCATTTCAGTAACGTTGTGGTGCTGAACTAGGTTTTATTTTTTCATGACTCGTATGATTTCCGTGTTATATGACTGTCCGCGTGCCCTTTTGTTTCTTTTCTAAATCGAAATATAGACTTGATTACCCGTCCTACAACAAGTCAGTTTTATTTTCGTTCGTTTTAATCACCTCTTTGTTACTGCTGTATATATAGTTTCTATAACCGATTTCTAAAACACTGCGGCGCAACGACGTCTTTGTTGTTCGATAAAATATTCAAGCAATTGTGGTTTTAATCGACACCAAACGGAAGGCAATAATGTCTCGGAACGGAAGTCGCTTGTTTACGCGCATTGATTAGGAGGCGGGGCTAATTTAATGGTGTGTGTTTTAATGTACCAAGTTACACCGCGTGCGTAACACTTCCTCGTTTCTATCTCGATAGGAGTAGCCGAACAATCGGACGCCGGCGATTTGTTATGGAAGTTTTAGCGGTGCGGAAAATTGCAATGTATCTTTCCTTTTTTGTCGTTGCGCTGTTTTGACTTCGCATACGTGATGCGCGACGCAATCACCGGGACAGGACGTATTGTCAGGCCGAAATAATTATGTTTGACGGGCAGGTGCAGGTGAGAGTACTCTTTCAAACGTCGATAAAAACGGCCTTTTTTACGACTCGGCTGACCATAAAACAGATGCGTTCATTCACTCGTCTCGAAATCCCTTTTACACCTCGGTTAATTTTACTACCGTTCAAAAGAACCGCGCGAATGAACATCGGTTATCAATTTTTAAGAGATGCGTGCACGCGCACGCCGATCGAGATCGGTCCGTAAATTGTGAAATACACGCTCCGTACTTGTCGTATCATCGCATTTCAAAAGCTATTCCGCGAACTTGTTTCGTTTCTCTGATGTGTAACGTTTCATCGCGAGCAACAGTATATATAACGTTTCGAAGAAAACCAAAAGACAGAGAATGATTTTGAAATAAGATTCAGTCTTCCGTCTTTCTTTATATGTATTGAACGTAATATAAAGATACCGAATTTGAAAATTTACACATAAAAGATACCGAATAATCATGGGCGTATCCAGGGGAGGAGGGGGGAGAGGTGAAGGGTGTTTAACTCTCCCCCCCCCCCCAATCAAAAGACAGAGAATGATTTTGAAATAAGATTCAGTCTTCCGTCTTTCTTTATATGTATTGAGCGTAACATAAAGATACCGAATTTGAAATTTACACATAAAAGATACCGAATAATCATGGGCGTATCCAGGGGAGGAGGGGGAGAGGTTTAGGGTGTTTAACTCTCCCCCCCCCCGAAATTTTTTATTAATTGTATTTAAATTGTTTATTACATATACATATATTATAATGGTTCTGTGCCCTTTATTATTGATATTGTTTTATACTTATTGAACCTTAGTATCTTCTAATTTTTATTAATTATTTAATTTTGAGAGGGTCTCGTTAGCGCATATCCTAATAACACATATCCACTCACATCGGTCAGAGTCTAATCATTTTTCACTGTTTTACTAATGACAATATTTTACTGTGAATGGCCAATTAACGATGTACTTTATCGAAATTTCTCCCATTTTTAATTGTAAAAAACATACCACTTTACTTTTGACTTTGTGTGAGTTTTTTGCTGTTACATGAAATATTTTTTTCTTGTTATAAGACCATATAAGTCATTTTTAATACTTCTGTTAATTTGAGCTTTGACAAAGTATATATGCGATACATTGGGAAAATTTTTGGAAGATTTTTGTCCCAAAAAACAGAATATACTCTACAATTGATACATTCAGTACTATAATCGCTCGTTGAGCGCTCAGTGAGCTCTTGCTATTTGATGTATACTTTTAACCTATACACTTATTCGATCTATATTTATATCTAACAGAATATATCAATTAAATGCAAAAGCTCACTGAGTGCTGAGCTACTCAGAACGGTGTAGTACCAAATGCACCCAGAGTATTTCATTCGACTAAATTCGACTAAAAAATTTATTAACGTTAAAAATTATCGTAAATGTCACAACAACAAAATTGGTGCCGTTCTTTTCAGTACAATAATAAAATTCCCCCTTTTTTAGGTTCTCATTTTGGTTGGCACAAAGTACATTCCTGGATTGACAGAAAACCCGAAAAAAATCCGAAAAAAATTCCACGATACGTACGCCCATTCGAATAATATAATAAAATAGCGACTTAATTCTGAAACTATATGGTATATAGATTATATATATAAAAAGAGTGTTTGCTAATCTTCTACTATAATATATGTTTTCTACATTAAAAGAAATAAATGGTTTCAATTATTATAATTATAATTTAACTATAATTTATAGTAATTTTGGATACAAATTTTTTTGGTCTAACTACACAAAGAAAACGATTTCGTTGGATTTAATAAAAAAATTTGTTGCATCCAAACAAATTTGTTATTTGGAATGATCCAAACAAGCGAACAGTTTTTAAAACAACTGATATCAGGAGAAAAATGGATCTCCTATAGTCACAACGTTGGATTTAATAAAAAAATTTGTTGCATCCAAACAAATTTGTTATTTGGAATGATTCAAACAAGCGAACAGTTTTTAAAACAACTGATATCAGGAGAAAAATGGATCTCCTATAGTCACAATTATTTTATTATGTAATTATAGTTATAAATATACCACTTTCAGTGAACACTTTGCTGGATTATTATTATTAGACCATACAACGATATCATTTCATCTAATTGTAAGATCTAGTTTCAGCTTTTTGATATCTAGAAAATGTAATTCAAATAGTATATGATTTACAAGATAAACTTAATTTCTATAAGGCAAGAGTACTCGTGTCTGAAAAAAACGACCTGCTGGAGGAATTGGATAACGTCGACGTGCGGAGCACACAAAAAATTTCCTCATAAAAATGGATGATATAATCCCTGGCAATCGATTTCCGCCAACATCACGTCACAATGATTCCTATGTTTTACTTTGCAATACCATGCATGTTTCGTTTATCCTGATGGAAACCGCAATTTATTTCCGACGTATCATTTACTAGTCAGAAGGACATGAAAATTTAGATATTCCGAATTCTGTGATGTCAAGAGAGCAACACTGAGAAAAATGTCTGCTTGAATTAATTGGAATTCAAATTCTGATTGAAAATAGACATATCAGAATTTTCTAGTTAAATCAACTGAATTCTAGTTGAGATAACCGGTATTCTGATATAATCAAAATCTTTTGGTTCATCCATTTTTAATCAGACATTTTTCTCAATAAAGATAAAACGTATATTTTCTGTTCTGGCGATCAAAATATACTTAATTAGAAAGGACAAAATAACGTTTGTAAATTAACAAAATAATTTGTTTGTAATTATTTACTTAAATTTAATTGTTATTACAATTAAATACAACTTATAATAATAATGAACGACTTATTATCGACTTATATAATAAACGATTTATTAACTTATAATAAACTGTAAACCGCGATTATTTCATATAAATTGTGACAGGGTAGAATTAGAGACGCTAGTATACATATAGCACAAGTCTTGCAATGCAATTAAATATATTATAACTCGTTCATCGTATAAGTCGCAGTCGTAGTACATTAACGTAACTCAACGATCGCACAATTATTTACATACATTACGAACTTGTGTGACACTCCTGCCATACATTAAATCTACCTACATTCCGCCTCGCATATTAACAGCAGCCAGACGAATGAACCCTCGCCGAGCAAAATAAAACCGCGAGACGGCGGCTACTTTGCAGCATGCCAGCCGTAGTTCCGAAACGAATCGCGTTTTAAATAAAAATTACAATCCAACTTTTTCCTATTAAAAGATCGTTACATGGAACGACGAAGAGCAGCGGGGTTCGATAAAACCGCGATTATTTAAATTCACATTTCCGAGGAACGCGCGGCGCTCCTACGTGTTTGGCATTCTCTTCCAAAAGTTAGTTCTGCCCCTCGTTCGCCTCGATATTCAGTCAGTTAGGGATATACGTAGGTACAATTTGCAAATTCGGTCAGTCGGTCAATCTACGATCTATCGATCGAGGAGTAATTATGCTGGCACGTCGATCGCCGCATTGTCCATTTTGGAACGACGCACTAACGCGATAATCCGGGCATTAGATGCCGCGGGCGGCACGTATGTAACAGTACAAGGGAATTGTCCATTGCCGGCACGGGCCATACGCTTACCCAAAGAGGCTTAGCGGTTAATTAGAGCCTGATCGACCGTCGCGCTTGCGATATGTCATTCGTACTATATATATGGCACGAGCTACGAGCAACAGATTGTCACGGTCATACCGGACGTACACAGTGGCTTTCTCTCATCCTTCACATAAAATCTCGTTTCTGTCACAATCTGACAAAATCCGATTTCCGCACGGAAGGAACAATTTTGCTGAAGTATCTAAAAATTTAGTTAGATACAGATCTGAAACTAATTTTGTCAGAGAGACTATCAAAATAATAATGTAGGAAGCTGCAAATTATTGGAATATAAACATTTTTCTTAGCACTGCTCATCATCCTTAACCGTATAGAATGCTATTGAGTGATATCCAATTATGTACAAAAAATTAGCCACTCTTAATTAATGTAACATAAGTTTTTCATATTTATTTCATGCTTTTAGTGACAAAATATTTATAATCTAGATTTTTATAAATATAAATAATTAATTAACTTAAAAAGGAAGAAAAGTACACTATCAAATTCAATCTTGAAATGATTGGAGTATGTAGTTTAATTATGTGTGTGTGTCTTTTATAACACTTGTAAAATATATAATAACACAAAACTACATAAAAATTGAAATTACTTATCACGCTCTTTGTTAATATTATTGACTATTAATACCAATTTCCATCAATGTAAATTAAATTTAATCTCTATTCAATTTACTCTTCACCTTTTTCTAATTCCTAAAACTACAAAATGATAAAGAGTTAGTTAAATTAAGATTAAAGTTAATTATGGGTGGAAAAAAGTATAAAAGATTCAAACTGAGATATATAATGGACAGAAGTTTTAAAAGCTTGTCTCCGCTTGTCCTACATAGCTTTTATCATGGCTGATTAGATTTTTAAGTATCACTGAAGACATAGTTTAGTGCTTAATGACCTCGCTCACGGTACGTAAAATTTACGTATTAATAGCATTCTAGGGTTAAATATCCTGTATAATATTTATTTGGATAGTCCAACAAAATTATTTTCAGATCTGTATTTAACTAAATACTTGAGCAAACTTCCCGTGCATAAAACGTATTACATATCATGTAACATATGTATGTACAAATTGTCTCTAAGATAAATTTATAGATAAAATATGCAGGCACTTTAACTCATGTTCACTTTAACTAAAAATAGTTTTTTTTACTATTAGTTGAGCATAGATTAAATGTCTCTGAGCTCTCTCTTGGGTTGAGAGGAAGGTAAAACGCATACTATTTCATTTTGTTATGGCAAGCTTCCTTAACTTGACTCCTTCCTATCGCTGGATATTTTACCGCCAGACGACCAGTAGTCATATTACCAGGTTGCGACTTCCATCGGAAAGGAAAGCGCTGACCGGTCACTTTATTATATCGCCTGTCGTACCTGGTAACCGGTTCTCTCGAACTCACGGCACGTTGATTTACTTCCGCGCTGAATCGCGGAACTACCGTGATTTAATAAGAGTTTGCTTAAAAATACAAATTATAGCGGAGATATTTTCTGATAATTTGTGAGAGAGACATCTGGAATGTAAAAAGCATGTTCTTAATCCTTTCTACGAATGGATTTCCTGTTTGTCAAAGCGTTTCGATTTACTAGGTTTCGATCACGAGAAGCTCCGCGAATTGATAGAATAAAAGACTATTTTTATGGTTTTTTTTTATGGTTATGGTTATGGTTTTGGGTTTAGTGTAATGCGCGGAAAAATCCGTGCTCTCCGACATGCGCTTAATCTAATATCAGAAATCGTAGATCAGCCACCAGAAGAAATTATACAGCGAGAGGGCAATACGGTGTGATCCCGCACGCGATTTAATTCCGCTCCCGTAGGGATGGCTGATCCACAGTCACATGGGCTTAGCAAACCCACGAACTCGAACTCGAACTCGATACACCGCAAACACTAGTATACATTTTCATGTATATTTACACATTCATATATGTATATACATTTCGGTAAGTGATAGTGCAATACACAGGCACACAAAAAAATTTTTAATTCGATAAAAAAAATTGTGACATGATGGAGTAATTTAGACATCGAATTCGGTTTAAAAACGTTAAGGTGTAGCCACAATAGAAAGAATAAGGAATTAGAAAAGTAATGGAAGCAAAACACATTCTAAATTTATTTTCCGTCGGCAATATCAAATTTTCATCTTTCGTTTGTAACTGGTAAATGCTTTTTCAGACTTTAATGCAGACTTTTATATTTCCGAATTGCATAAAGAGCTGAATAATTTTAATTACACAGTTTTATTAAATTTAACACATTTCATGTGTCCTAAATGATCCACTCAAATTTTTATGTCAATTTACACAGAATGTTTAAATAACATAATTATACTATGTTAAATTAATACTATATATTATATGTTACAAATTCAACACAAAAATTTTAACAAGAACTGATTTTAACAAATGCAAATATAAAATATTTTTACAGTGTACTTGTGAAAGCTTTAACAAATTTTTGCTACTACAGGAATTGAATTATAATATTTTACGTATTTTTTACTGATTTAAATTTATGTACAAAAATGTACAATCAAAAAATCAACTATGTCTTCAAACTCCAGTATTGTTGGCGGAGTAAGAATAATAAGAATCAGAATTACACCTATATATTACATGTTTGATATATAAATGGAGTAGAGGATAACGAAAATCAAAACCCATTCTTTATTTATGTCCCTTAAAAAGAGATCTAATTCCTTCCGCCGGATTTAGAGATACGAACGCTTGCGTTGGTATAGCATGTAGCGTGCGCGAGCTTTGATTATATCGCTGAGTCATTGACAACGGAAATTTATGGGGGCGCGGGATGGAATTCTTTTTCACGTGCGGATAAACGGGTCAACTCTGTCCATTAATCCGTTTTTATGTTCGCTCGCTTGCTCGCTTATTCGCTCGTTCGTTCACGCGTATACCGCCGTTCTATCAGTGCAAGTTGAGATTTACAGCTCGCTCGAACAGTCATCACACGATGATGACGACGTACGATAGACGCGAACAGACTTACGAGTTTCTCTAAAAAAGATGTCAACGATTATTGTATGTGCGAGTCTTGCTCGTAAGTTCGACATTCTAAGACGCCTAAGTTCTTACGTCGGCGTTGGATTATTCCCGAGGCATTTTATACGACTAACCTTTTTTTAGAGATTATTTTGTTCTACAGATATATTTATATCGAAGCGATTTATCAAAACGCTAAGCATTCAAGTGTCTCATGTGTTGTACTGGTGATTCGTTTATACTTTTTCAGTCGACATCTCCATGAAACGCTTTCCGTAAAAACGAATCGTGAAAGATCGCGAAGCAAGCTTTTATGCCTGTTCCCAAAGCCATTAAATATTTATGCATTTTCGCCAGCTGACGCACTTTCACCGTGAACGGCGAAATGATGGTTCAGAGAAAATATTATTATTTCGTAATATTGCGTCTTCGTATTTTTAACACAAGCTTTTTAAAAATTTAATTGCTCCCTTTTCTTATAAATATTTTAATTCTTAACGCCTTTCATTATGGCATATTCGATTTTTTCCAATGTTTTTTGCATTATTTATAACTTTTGGTTTGTAGAGATACATACATTTGCTTCATATTATGTTCTTTAATATCTGGCGTTTGGATTAAAACAATTTTTTTACAATACGTTCATTTTTATCAAAGTTGTAAGCAATTAAATCAGGTTGGATATGCTATATACAATATCAGTGTGTTGTTCCTCTAATGAGGCATTTAAGAGTTAAAAATCTTCATCTTTAAAATATAAAGAACATAGAAAAATGTAAAGAATTATAGTAAATTTCTAAAAGTGTAAGGTGATAATATTGTAACGATTTTTTACTCGACGATTTAATTAATATATATTTATATAGTAGAATAATTAGCAGTAATGTCATTCATATTTAAAGAATTACTACTTTGTATTCGGTAGTTATTGAAGCGAATCATGATGGATTTATCACTGCCTTCATCTTTGGTTATTGCAGTGGTTACATACGCCACCCTCACCATAGTCCTCGTGTCCGACTTCATTCGCGTGACGTTCTTGATTCCACAGGAATAATTTATACTTTAACTATAGCCTCTCTTATATGTATCGTTGACTGTTGAATAATAGTGATTTATTATAATAACGATTTCCTTGTTTAACGTTAAGGAGGTTGTAAAGCAAATGCAATATGTTAAGAATTACTTAAAAAAATTACACATTATTCTAAATTGCATTTGAAAGTAATATAAAAAAAATTAGAGACAGTTAACCATCTGGATCAAAAGTTATTTCAATAAAAAGTAATATTTTTTTAATTTGTAATTTAATAAAAATATATGAAAATGTATGATAAAAATCTCAATTTTTTTATATAAGTACTTTATGAATTCAAAAATATTTATGTAAAGTTACATTGAAATGGAGACATTAATTGTTCAATAAATAAACAAAATATTTATTTATTATAAACTAATTGGTGAATCTCAATGAAACTTTGCATAAGTCATTTTTAGTACTTAAAATATTTATTCAATATAAAAAAATTTAGATTCTTGTTATTATTTTTAAAATTTTTGTTTATAACAATAAAACTAATATCAAACAAAATAAATAATCTATAAAAATGTGTTGCTCAATAAAAACAGAATGTTATGAACACAACTTTCATATGTATGTAATTTATTTAAAGCGTAAATATTAATATGTGTTTTATACCCTTACAATCTCCTTAAGTGGAACGAGTCATTGGTGCACGAACACGCTCTTCTCTCTCTCGAAAACATATTTATAACTTTATGCTTGATTTTTATTTACAATTGCTAACACTTAATAAATTTATGACCGCTTTAAACAAATCGAATTCTTGTTTTGCAAACATCAATCCTTCATCGGCACATGGAATTTTAACTTTTCCGTCAATAATAGAGAACTTACACGAACAGAGCATTTTTTTTTATTGTCCCGGATTATACTAAAATCTAAAAAAATTCTGATGTACTGGTCAAAACTTTAGGAAAACATCTTTATTACAGAATTGTATCGCATTGTATTTTATTCGATATTTCACAGATGCATCAATCGGAATTTACAATCAATTAAAATATCGTATTGAAAAAAGGGTCTGGATGAATTAATTGGAATTCTATTTGTAAATCAGAATTTTCTGGTTGAATCTGTTATATTATAATTTTAATAGAGATTACCAAAATCCGATTAATATAATCAGAATCTTCTAATTCGTTCATTTTTTCAACCAAAAATTGATTTCAAGGCCTTTGAAAATCTCATGTTGTTGGTGGAGAGTTTAAGTCTTTTTGGTCTGATTAATTGTACTGTATAATCTTATGATCGATTTCATTCTGATTGCAAAGAGTACAAATTTTAAAAACATTATGTTAATAATTTACACATTCTGCAAATCTCAGTAAAGTCACTTCGCTCTCTTTTGTAGAAACTCATCAATTAATCTCGATCGTAATCTGCGATAATCGCGTTTACCGCAGAATGAAAAACTCCTCTCAGTAGCACGATAGCGAGGCTGTGTTCAAGTATTGTCAGTTCCCCGAGCAATTACTCTCAAGTAATCCGCGCTCATTTGTATCCCCGCCACGCATTCGCGAAAAGATTTCCACGGCGTAATGCTGGCTTAATTACGAGCTATGGCGCTTAGTGCACCTAGGGCAATCCGGTATCCGCGATTAATCAAATACTGGCAAGGATGAGGACGACGAGGGTAGCAAGTGACGACGGTGGATGGGAACGGGATGGTGCGAGTACAGACATCGGTTCCTCTGATCCGCGTACAAACGCGCGGGCGTGCGCGCGTTTGCTTAAGTAAACGAGTTTCTCCGGGCTGGTCGATCGGTCGAACGAACGTCGTCGCGGGTATCACCGGGGGTCACTTCGGTGTTTGCGAGTTCAAGTTCCACTTTGGAAGCCCTCAGTAAACCGCAAGCCGCACGCCGTATTTCCCTTTGAGCCGTCTCTTCCTTCGCGTCCTTCCGTCACGCTTTTATCGCCAACGTTCGATCCCATCTACCACCTTCCGCCCATCCGGCAGGCTTCCGGCAGACTTCCGGCTTAAGGAAACGCGTGGATCATTGAAGACTTGCGACGAAATCCTTTTTATCTCGCCGAACGATAACTTCTTGGCATACATAATTCAACGATGTTTTTTCATCGAACGTCAAAATAAGAATAAATGCGCTAAAATCTACAGTTCTCTAACTGAACTAATATACACTTGGAACTTAAAATAAAATAGATATATGTTTGATATTTGGTTAAATCGAGGATGAAAGCTGTAGTGCAGCCTAGTGCATGTTAACAATAAGAGAAAAATTTTTGGTAATTGTAACTATAATTATATTACTTATTACTGCTATAATGTTAATAATAATTATATGTATAGTTTTATTCTTCAACAAATATATATAATTGGCAGCCGACAAAATAATCTTAGTTATTATTATCATAAAAATGGTTGCAGTAACTATAATTTTAACTATAATTTATAATAATAAAAAAATATTTTCTCACTGCAGAAATAAAAGCAGGCCCTATCATTCCTAGTATTAACAAAGAAGCAATCAAAATCGTATTGCTTTCTATCTCTCATTCTCATCGTAATATTAGACAACGTGAATGTCTTCATGTTGCAATTCTCTTTCTGTTTCTGTAAATTGCGATACGCGCGTATTGCCATACAATTCGAAACAGAACAAGGTTTTAGAACCTTTCCATCTCTGACTTCACTGGAAGAATCTCCGATAAACCACAACGACTCGTCCCAATTCCCTTTGAATGTCTCGTTTCCATTCTCTCTTTCTTCCTCTCTCTCTCTGTATCTGTCTTTCACCGCTCTCGATCTCCATCGACTCCTTCATTTATCGAGTACAGCGACGCATTGTTCGGCGACAGTAAGACGAAGAAGATCTCTTATCGTAATTTCTCTTAGAAGTGTACGATTTCTGAAATTTCGCCACTATCTGAAAGAAGATAGACACAAAAACTTATGTAAATTGATAACGTCAGCCGATTTCATTGCGGGGCGCTATTGAATATACATTATTTAACCCCCTCGAGCAATCAAAATACCGATCACTGACACTTTACGTGCCGTCGTCTCGCTGACCCAGATTTCGACATGAGGTCCAAATATACGATAAACCTAGTATTACACTGACAGCTCAATGGATCTGAAAAAGAAAATATCCTAGCATTCGCACATCTTCCGGGAGCGATTGTTCATTACTTTTCCGTGGCGCAAACAAATCCAACAAATTTAACTTTTTCTACGGGCGGATGATAAACAGCCCCATAGAGCCAGCAAGCTACAGACAAATACTTTGGTTGAACATACTAAGTGACGGAATAACTAATTGGTCCATTTTAAAGGGTCTGGCTCGAAAGTTCCTACGAATGAGCGGAAAAGTGTTGGACGATGGATGGGCGAGAGAAGACGGGAGAAAAGATGGGACAGAAGGCGGGAGAGAACAGGGACGTCTAATGAAAAGTTTGCTCATCTTTTTGCATTCGACGTCAGCGAGCGTCGGACGAGACGGGAGGGGGTGGAGGGAAGTTACATAATCAGTCTTAACTTGGAAGGATGTTCGCTAATTTGTTCGGGCGCGGAATCACGACAGGACGACGGAGTTTGCGGCTGATGACAGACGCGCGCGCGCTGGACCGTCTTTCGCGAGTTTCGAGAAAGTATCATCAAAACGGTCAAAAACTCCCTGCCAGAACAGCAGTACAACGCGATAGAGGAGACGGCTGAAATAAAATGTGGCTGTCGCGTTTGCGGACCAAGAGCGGCAACTAATTTCGCAACACCGACGTAAAGGAAGAAGAAGGGAGATTTCAGTGTTAATTAAAAGTTCTCCAAAACGTTATGCCATTCGCCGGTTGATTATGATCTAGGATAGTCTAACGAGTCTTCTGGAAACTTCTACTTCCTAATCCAGCCAACGATGTACCTCGATGATACCTCGGTTCCGGCACGAAATTCCAGAATACTCGCACGTTGTACATGATGCGCAATTCTCTCCCTCTCTCTCTCTCTCTCTCTCTCTCTCTCTCTCTCTCTCTCTTCCTTTCTCTGTTTCTGTCCTGAATCCCTGCTTTCAACAAGAACGTGCTAAAGCGGTTGATCCTATCGTCGTTGCACTATTGTCAGAAACACGCGCACTCCCTTGTTACACGTGATAACTGCGTTGTTCGCGAGAAGCGGAGATTTAATAGATGGTTCATATAAGTTTTATACAAAATTCTCTATACCTACATTCTCTTTGTGTATTTTCTGAAATCGGTGTGGGAAATCAGAGGCCATACTTTGTTACGTCGTATCACTAATAGCGTTTCATTTATACCGCGCGTGTCAGTTGCGATCTAGTATAGACAACCGTATAATCCGGATTTATAACGTGCAAGGAAACATTTGAGGGAGAGAGAGAGAGAGAGAAATAGAGATAAAGAGGCGATCTGAAATGGAGAAGCGATTGAAGCTACCGCTGATGAATTATCTCGACAGCCACACGGGACGATATGCGGCGAAGGGGGTGAAGAATGGTTTTCATCATTAGTTTTCAACAAAAGTTCTCTAGTATGTTGCACAAGCAAAAGCCGCGCACGTCATCATTCTTCATCCAGTTAGATCGGCTCTGGAAGGCGTTGACAGGTGAATCGGCCGTAAATTATTATCAATTTCGCCACCGACGATTATTTATAATTGACCTAGATACATGCGCGACACATGTGGAGCACATTGTTATTTATGACGCTTATGGGGCGCGCCATAGTACGCTAGTTTAGTGGGTAACACCCCGCGTTGTATCGCCACCAGCTGTTTTAACGGCGCAACTGCGAAATGATTTATTCCGCGGAATTGACTGATAGATTTTTTTTTTTTTCCCCCGAAACATGCATAAAGAATTATGCGACTATAACGTTTCGATTTTTTCAACTTTTATTATTAAATATGTAAATTTCTGCAAAAGCTGCGTGCTCCTCGGAATTCATTACAACAGTTTTGATACTTAAAAAAAAAATGCGGTCATTTTTATCGTTTTCTGTAGTCTTTTCATGTCACAGCGAGATACGCCCGGTAGATCTCTGACGGGCGCGGCTAGTCGAGCGCAGTCATCCCGTCGTAACGAGCACGTCACGCGATTGCCCAACAGTAAAGATATACCGAAGTGGAAAGCACCGTGAAAAATGAACCTCGACCATAGAGGAGCTTTGAACGTCGCCCGTTGCACGAGAGTTTATGATCGATGAATTTTCGGCGAATCTCTCGAAAATACGTTCACCCTAGCGCGACAGAAACATGTCTTATAAGGCCGCAATCTCCTTCTGATCTTTGACATGCAGCTTTCTCTCACGTGAACTCTCGCTGCGCAATATCATCCCGAAGCTCGTTGAGGAGAATTCCCTTAAGTAAGAATTTGGACTGCTTTTGATTGTCCGCCATTTTTAGCTCTTGTTTAAGATAGAATAAGATAGATGCAAGGATATCTCATTTTAACATATCACTGTTAAATTTTATAGGGTCAAATTAACTCAATGTGAATTGCCACTGCTCCTACTAAATATATCGTTATTTTTTACTAAAATGATAATTAAATATTGGCACTATATAATGTTAAATTGATACTGTATAGTGTTAAATATAACCATTGTTTTAGTAAAAAATAATGATATTATTGAGTAGGAGCAGTGGCGACTCACATTGAGTTAATTTGACCCTATAAAATTTAACAGTGATAACTCTCGGTCTGCAGTCTGGGTCTTTTAACTCAAATGTTAAAACCTTTATAAAAATTAAAATTTGAGCAAAAATAAAGGAAAATGGAAATTTATTTAAAAATGTACAATTTAACAACGAAAGATCTAGATTCTAACTTGTTTCATTTCGGAAAAAATTTAAGAGTAAAATTTCGTTTATGTCAAAAAAGACCCAAATTGCAGACGGAAAATTAAGCGTTTGGTCTGCCATATTTAAAACGATGTTAAAGATTGAAAAATTAATTTTACTTGTACAGTTCCAATCTTTCATTATTCGTTTTTACGGTAACTCGGAGGCACTTCGGAAAGCTTTTCACATGCGCAAGATCTCATCTGGAATCTCTTTCCAGATTCATCAAAAGCATTTTTAAATCGTTCTGAAGTGATAAGCTTCTGATGCTCAAGAGTTGCCAGTACGATGATGTCCCATATAGTCGCAGTAATCCAAAGGATTGAGGTTCGGAAAAGAGGAAAAGTTCTATACACTATGAAATTCATAACGTCAAATTATACTCAATTTATTTTTAATCATTTCTATAAGCCGTCACTGCTCTTATTCAATATATGTCATTAATTTTACTAAAACAATGGAGTTAAACAATTTAATCACAAAAATTTAAATTTGACTCAAATTTAGTTTACTATTTACTTTAATAGACATTGTTTATTTTGAAACTATTCACTGAAGTGAATCGATTGATTTTGACACACATAAAAATTAAAAATAACAAAATATTATTTAAATCAAGACTACTATTGCTCCTTTAATATCTAATCTAATTAATATTATACCATTAATTGAATAATCTCTGGTATCGCGAAATATAGTCCTGCCGAGCTCTCGCGAATGTTCTCTTCCAGAGGACATATAAAATAGTTATTCAATTAGGAATTGACTCTTTGTAAAATGACTGAATTAATGTAATGTAATTTGCATATAATACACGATATTTCCACGATAGGAACGGACGTACAACGAAATGTAATATCGACCATCCATGGATGATAGTAATTTGATTTAGAATGGTTGTGAAGAGTACGTAAACGTACTAACGAGGAAATGACACGTGCTTGAAATTACAGTGCGATGGATACCGATAATCCCTCTTCGTAATTTAATGTTAATATTACTCGTAATAACGCTAACAGCGGATAATCATGATCGAGACAATGCATAGAAACGTATCAAATCGTTTGCACTGATCACTAGTAATTCATGCAAACCGTATTTATAGTAGTCATAACGCGCATATCGATACGCGAGGGAAAAAATACCATATTGAGATCGAAATGGAACTACCATAAACCCAGTTAGTATTTTCGCCGTAGTTTTATCTTTCCAAGGCTTGAGTCTTCTTTTAGAATCGCTATCAATTTTTTAATGTCGATCGATTTTTATCGGCGCCGACCGGTTACTGCTGAATGTTAAAATGGAATCTCGGTACTGCCACCTTCGGGAAAATGGCTGCGCTGTAAAGACGAGTCGCTATCTTGTATCTCTGAACAGCTAAGCTAAGTAGTCTTGGGCATTTCTCTTCCAGCTGACACCCGCTCGTTCTTCTTTCAGAGACGGGGACGAAGAAAAAGAATGAAGGAGCGCGACTAAACGGCGACGCTTTTCGTTCTGCCATTAAGAACATCCCATAGTAAATTCGATTAACGAGGAACAGATCGGGTGTTATTGAATCACAATCGCTGCGCCGTGATCTTTGTTACATTTACGACTGCAACTTGATTTCATTTCGGTGCTCTTCGCACCATCGCTCTCCGCGTAACGGGATGAAAACATCGGGAATATAATTCGAGGGCCCATCGATAATGGCGCCGATGGATCGGACACGATAAAGGGGGACCTAGGTCCGGGGATTAAGATACGCGAGCCGTCGATCGGACGGATTAAAGGATCACAAAAAGGGAGTGCTGGGCGTCATGTTACGAATCGAACCGGATTAAAACAGGTCGAGGGCGAAGTGTGATCGGAGAATTTCCTCCGAGTAATTATCGATAGTTTTACGTTTTACGCTTCTTCCGTGAAATCGTTTCTCGATGAGAATTGTAGAACGAGACACTTTAGATGCACTTTGCGTGCACACCCGAATCGTGTTTCGCGCGATAAAGAAATTCCAACGTCCCGAATCCCGTTGTAGCAAAACACGCGCGGCGCGATTTAATTATCTTCCCACGGTTTGTTGCAAGCAACGGTCCCCGGGCCCGTGGAAATCTCGTTACACGAGACGAGAGGTGTTGAAGAAACGCACGTAGGCGCGCAGCCACGATTTGTCATAGCACTTTCCGCCGCGCGACGCAAAGTGACTAATGCTGATTAGCTGCCGAGCGATCTGAGTATATCCAATTACGCCGTCGCTCGCGTGTCCTACCTCCTCTCGTCCGTTCGCCTTAATCCCGCGGAATAATTTGCTTCCGCGCGGTCCGTCATGCGCCGTCAGCGAAACAGGCAGCGAGCCCGCACACGTAGCCCCAGCTGAAAGTGTCTTCGCGCTCACGATTTATCCCTTTTTTCTTTTTTTTTTCATTTTTATTTAAAGCTGAAACAATACTTTTATGCTCGAAACAACTCTCATTAAAAAAGTAGTCTTGCGTCGCGAGAGAGAGAGAGAGAGAGAGAGAGAGAAATTGTTTATTGAACGTTCTAGGATAATCATCCTCTCAAACGTTGAAGCATAACATACAGAATAACAGCGCAGATATTGTATACCTAATAAGAAAGCTGATTACGTAAAAATAATAAAATTAAAAAGAAAATGAAAAGATAAGGAAGAAAATAAGAATTACAAAAGTTATGTATAACATAATTACGAATAATTACGAAAACGTGCATTTAAGTGAAAGAAAATCTACCGATTGCAAGAGAGAGAGAGAGGCGGTTCGTTCATACGCATCTTACGGGTACGCATCTACACAGGCTGTGTGCGTAAATTTCGACCGAGAAACGATGAATCAATTAGTCCTCCAACTGATCCGTTAAATGATTTCGCCGTGGTCGAATCGATTCGTTGAGACGTCGGCGACGGGTCCGCCGGCGCCCTTTATCGCCCCGGGAGAAATCGCGCAATCATCGCGCGTCAGCGTATTCTTAGTGAGATCGGTCTCGTCCGGCTGCGCCTGCTTGGGCCACGGATATCCCAGCGATCCCTATTGTATTTCTCGCGCGACGAAGATAAAGCTGACTTATCGTCGGATGAATCTTGAAATATCTTACAGACGAAACGTCGGTTCTCGACCTCAACGATATGTTGGATCGCTATTTTATTATACGTTCCTCCTTCTCATGCGGATTTTTTAAGCTTGTACTGATTTGTTAAACAGCATTGATTCAAGCACTGTAGGGGAGTCTGCAGATACATGGCGGCACCTTCATTTCATTTCAAAACAATGTATAGGTATTTGGGAAATGTAGGGAATGCTACTAGCAGTGGACTGAAAGAAAAGATTGGCTGCTGCAACAAATTAGATGGTAAAATATGGCATAGCATTTTTAATTGGTCGCAGCAGCTAATTTTTGGTTGCGTCAGTCTATCCGCAATGTCAGTGTAAGATCTCGATAGGCTAATGCAATCAAAAATTGACTGCTGCAACCAATTAAAAATGCTATGCCATATTCAGCCAATCTTTTCTTTCAGTGTCGAAGGTTTTAAGATTCCTGTCCCTACATTGAAAAAAAAGATTGGCTGCTGCAGCAAATTAGATGGTAAAATATGGCACTGCATTTTTAATTGGTTGCTACAGCCAATTAAAAATGCTGTGCCATATTTTACCATTTAATTTGCTGCAACAGTCAATCTTTTTTTTTCAGTGTAGATATCATAGTCTCTCCTACAATGATATGTTAAGCAGTAATTATATAATAATTATAGATTGTATGGCAATAAATTAGAAGCACAGGAGAAATCTAGCGCCTCATCATTAACTTATCGAAGAGTACCGAGTCAATTACAGCAACGAGATCAGTCGTGCATTACATCGGCCCGAACTCTCACTTTGAATGTCTCTAAGCTTGGCTTTGCAATCGCCTCCTCCTGAAACCTTACAACGTGCTTCTCTCCGGCGCAACGGTACTTCTACCACATGACGATAATAATATTATCAAGCGGGCCAAGCTGTCGGACGTGCAAATTATATATTGTCTGGTTAACGATGCCCACGCGGGGCAGTACTTCGCTCGCTCTTGGCTATTTTCCGCGGCGATGCCTCCGCGCATTAGGGCGGATCGCGCTTTCTAATCCGCGATCGACATCGCGTACGAAACGACTCGGCAACCCGTTGTTTCATCGCTGGCGAGAGCGATCGTACAGTTCCGATCTCTCGCTTCCCTTCAGTCGCCGAAAGAGATTGCCGCTACACAAAGAGATTGCGCTGCAACTACACTTTCTTGAACAAAATTACTAGCCTTGTGAATGTTTGCTACATCTGAGTTCTTGTAATTACGCAGTACAGTTATTTGATTGTGTTTAATCTTGACTCAAAAACAGCTTTTAATAAATTAGAAGAAAGTTACAAATTTATTTATAAGATGTATAGTATTTATTAGAATTATATTTGTAAGTAAATTATATTTATTAGAATTATATTTGACTAAAGTATAAGACTCAAAATCAAATCGGAATGTCGTCCTACTTTGATTTCTGTAATTTAACTCTTTGCAGCTGAGATTTTTAAAAGAATCATCGATATTTTAACTATGAACTTTGGTAGACAAATTTAAAAATCTGTAAAAAATAAATAAAATACAATTCTATAGTCGATTTCTATAATGGTAAAAATTCATTGTTAAAGTTTGACAAATAATAATAAAAAATTTGCTCTGTTTGGCGAAGACTCCTATTGCTAATGGAGTTAAAATTCATGTTTCCGGCGGAAAGTTAAATATATACATTTTAATCATTTAGATGATTGCTCGTTTTATTGGCTTTTGTTCTTTTTATTGTTAATACGAGCTGTTCTACAATTTTTGGTTAACAGAAAATTGTTCGATTTATGGCGCCATTCTGCCGCTTGTGACAGTTGACAACTGCGTTTTCGAGGATGCTCCGCGCCGGGACGTTGACACACCTCCACTCTCACGGCGGCTCGTCCGTTCCGCCGTGTTTCTCGAGCATTGTGTCCTCTCGCGGTCTCCACGGCGTTATGCGCCGGACAATAATCGCCGATGTCAGGAGAGATAGAGAGAAAGAGAGGCTGAAATGAAAAGGGCCCCGGTCGTCCGTCGTCGATGTGCCGTGGCTTCGGACAATGAGCGATCGCTGCGTGAGAGATCGCCTTTTAATTCCTCACTCCCGCAGCCGCAGCCCTTTTTTTCGCGAACGTCGGCTCGCTGGCCGGCGTCGATCAAATGGAGCATGAAACCATGGCGTGCCCCGTTCGCCACGAATCGCTTTGGCCCGTTGATTCTCTACCATCTGCCATGCATCTTTTTCAAGTCTGTAGCGCCGTGCGAGTGGCGCTTTCGCGAAAAAATTGCGAGCGTCGGCGATTGAGCGAACCTGCAGCTGAGAACGATGCTTCAAGACAGCCGTATCGAACGAGCGCTTAAAGTACTTTATCTTCTAAAGACGTTCCTAGAAGTAAAATTTGTATTCTTTAGTACAGTTGTGGCAGTCTTTACCAATTTGCAGGCAATTTTAGTACCAGCGAAAATGTCGAGGTATATATACCGATGGCTTTTAGAGTAGACAATTGAAAACGAGAGGTTTCACGAGGTAAACCTGACGAGATTCGCTTTGTGCTAGTTCAGTTGGGCAAATTCGGAGAATGCAAAGCGTAACATTACATATCGACGAGTCATACGAGATTTTAGCCTTTTGCGCGCGGTGAACATACCGAGTAAAATGGAACCACATGAATGTATACAGCTAGAAATACGAAGACCAGCGATCTCGTACATCGGGAATTTTGATACGAATTATAATGCAAGTTCGAAACGTATAGAAATATACGTCTCTCTGAAAATACGGATTCTCGTTTAAATATAAGCTATGTATTGCAACTCACTTAGGAGTTTTTTGTTAAAGAAATAGAATCCATTTTTATAAATGTAAAACTCTGCATGTTTAATAATTATAACAATTTACCATGTTTTTTTTTTTTTACGTTATGGTATAGAAAAACAAATTTAATGCAAAGGTTATTAACTCTTTTCAAATCTACCAAAAATTTCGTTTACGAACATTTGAAGACGGTTTCCTTTTTGTTACTTGTCAAAGAATTTAGACTTAAGTTTAGCCTTCAAAATTAATCCTGTTGCGTATAAAATATTACTGCACAACTTAATATTTTTAGTTTCGCTAAAATACCTAACACGTGTATTTCTTCCTTTTTTTATGTTTATATTATATGTATCACATAAAGCAAGTATATACAAAAATTGTCTGAGATATGCTGTATAATACCAAATGTAAAATTTTAAAACCATGTTTTCATAGTGAGCTCATCCATGCTATCTTTATTTAAAATGAGGATTAGGATTTTCCATACCAGTAATTTTTATAGAATTAGCTCGCTTCTTCTCTTTATTTTGAAGTTAATTCTACCATATATGCTTATACAGAACATATTATCAAGATAACAGTATCACAAAAGAAATTTAGTTTGTTAAACATCTGCGAATATCGCTACGAAAGTTTAACAAAAGCGTCAAGTGTGCTTTAAAGAATTAATTAAAATTCCTGAAATAAATAATTACTGCACAGAAAGAATTTTGCTGAGGTATCTAAAAATTTATCTACATACCTACCTGAAAATAATTTTAACGAATCATTAAAATAATTATTATTAGGAAACTGAAATATAATGAGTAATGGCTGCAAAAAATTTTGATATTTTAACTATTACGTTGAACATCCTACATAATTATTTTGGTATATCCCGGGCCGATACAATTATTTTCAAATTTGTATTTAGCAAAATTTAGATATTTTAACAGAACTGTTCTTTTCATGTATTTTAAATAATTAAAAAAGAATTATTCGTATTTTTCACTTATTAATTTTAAAATGATTACTTTAACGTCTACGTAAAGCAAATAATGATTGTGTTTTTTTTTTGTTTATTTTATAATTTTACTCATAGATATCTCTCGTTATAATATTAAATTAATTCTGCTTTGTGTTTTATCTTACATAATTACGCACATTAATATCCGTGTGACGCAATTACATTAAAGTGGAAATAAATACCATAATCGGTTTTACGTGCCTATATGCGAAAGGGCGCATAAATTATTACGTAAACGAAGGGATTGAATAGACTATTAAATACATCTAATAATCTCGAGTTCAATAAAGCACGACAGCTTTGATACATTCAATTATCCGTACATATTATTGAAAATTTATCGTTAACGATTTGCTGAAAATCCATATAAAATATCTATACATATAGTAAAATATTCCGGTCATTTATTTCTTCGTTCAGAACTTCCTCGTTTATAGGCCACTTACTGATACGATCAGCCCATAATGTGTGCGCGAGGCATAATATACGCTGAGTGCCGACCGTTGTTGATCGCATAAATAGCGTAACACCGGAAACGCCGATCGACATCATCGGGTCGCGCAAACCGTTAAAAGTGCCGGTCGCATAAAGATATCGAGGGAAACGTTAACTCTCTTTTCGAAGAAACTTCGCCGCCAAAGTAACGAGTATGTAACGGTGGTGAGCCTCCTCGTCGCGAAAAACGTCCGCAATCGGCTAGAAACGGACCATTTCGAATCGCTCGACTAGTTTATATTCAAGAGTTCCGTTAATTCGTTGCGCTGTTACTGCTGCTGCTGCAAGACGACGATGCTAGGGGCTTCGGATTATCCAGTGAAGTTGGAGTACGCTGGCGCCGCCGTTGTGGCATAAAGTTGGTAATCCGGACGCGGCGTAAACTAAATGCATAAGTAAATCCGATACTTTGCTCCGCTGTTGTCGCTGAACGAAGGGAAGACTAGTGGATCAATCGCGGTGAAAGGAGATAGATGCACATTATTGTATTGTATATCTACATCATGAAACATATTAGTAACAAATAATCAGTTCGAAATATATATTCGATGTATTACAAAAAAAAGCCTACACAAAGCTTAATTTTTCGAAATTTTATAATAATCTTGTACTGCAAAAAAATATTTTTAATAAAGTGTCGCGTTTGTATGATTTGAAAGTATCGGATTTGCATATGGATATGCTTAAAAAAAAACATTATAGTTAAAATTTTGTACCTATTTTTGATTGCATGTTTCCATGTTTATTAATTTAATTGATGATAATAAGATGATAATAAAATTGTAATAATCGGTCAAAAAGATTTCATTCTGTTAAAAGAAATCGAGAAATATTTTAGAAATACCAGAATAGTAATAAAATCTTAACATAAATATGATAGAATTTTGTAATTGTATTATAAATAGGAACTGAAGATCATGTACACAAATTGGAAAATTTTTGTTAAATTTAACACAACATGAATATATGTATATTGAAAAAATAACGCAAATACTACGTAAAAAATTAACATAAAAAGTATGATACTGACACAATTTAAAAGTAAAAATCGTGGAAGCACATTTCTTCGATAAAATTAATATTCATATGTTAAATTAATACGTACATTTTATTCATTTATCTTAAAATTTACGCTTTCAAATACACACATTATTCTTATATTATTTATTACTTATTCATAAAATGTGTTATTTTAACATTAAGAAACGTTGAGCATTAATATAATACAAAATATTCAAATAATACGTTGTTAAGTTAACACTCGGATATGTTAAAAATCCAGCACAAAAGAGTTGTAACAAGAATCAATTTTAACACAAGTACAGAATGTTTTACTATGTAGTACCAACGGATGCTAATCCGACTGCTCGGAGTAAAAAGAGGATGTTAAATTTTAAACGTTTGAAAGTAAGAGAAATTTGTTCTCGTTCATACACGATGTCATGCATGAGCGAGCCCAGCCGCTGCCAGACTTATAATTTCGCCATTCCACAGCAATAGCTACTTTTCAGTGATCGCCGGCGTCTCGCCTTTTATGCGCTTGGAAATGTTCCGAGACGGTGGCGTTACAAGATGATCTTGTAGGAAAATGCGAATCGTAGTGGAAGCGGAAGTGAGTGAGGGTGACGTGAAATATGGCAGCGGAAAATCGGGAGGCATTCTTGACGATGCTCCTCCAGTCTCTTTTTAGAGATTAACGTCGATGACGTTAAAGTAGCTTTAATCGCCTGTTAAGTACGTGCTTTATTTAGCGCGGTTGTTTCATGGAGGTGCGAGAATAAATGTGAGAGTGCGGAATAAAATGAGGATGAAAAGGAAAAGAATTGCGCTGTGATTAAATTACCAATAAAATTCCCATTTTACGCATAATATGTTTCTGGATACGGCAATGACTCTTAAAGTGTATCTCGTAAATCATGTAAGGCTTTACTATTCTATCATAAACGAGTAAATAAATATATACGCAGGATTTAACCGAAATTAATTGCATAATTGCGAAATAAATGATTTAAAAACCATTGGGATAAGATTTATAGCAACGAGATAATATAGGCGATATGTAAAGTGTAACCGTACGATTGTGGCATACGACCATGTTTTGATTAGCGTTAAACCGTCACAACGAGCAAATCGACCTATTATCGCGAGTAATACCGTTGTAGCGATATTAATTTCGAGTATGGTAAATGTTCCGAAATTTCCGCGTAATTAGCCTTTTTCGCGAGAGTATAATTTATGTATGGATGAAACGCTTTTCTCCGCATAACGGACGCCGTCCTGGCTTATTTAGCATGCTTTTGTTGCGGCGTGTTGCACAATCTCGTCTAGAAAGCACTATGAGCCACGGAATGGCCCGTGATGTGTTTTTAATTAAACGCCTATTTAATTAAACCATTTAATTAAGGCCTCATAAATGTTGGCTGCTCACAATAACGTCGATGCTCTTGGCTCTCTCTCTCTCTTTCTATAATAGCACTTCAAATGTGGCCTAGAACGAACAGAGTTAACCAACTGCTAACAATTGGAATAATTTTTTCCGCTTTATTATTTTCGCCGAAAACGTAGAAACATTTCTCCTGACTGTTACTGAAAACATCAAATTTGGGCTAATTCCTTAAGTTGAATAATATTCTATTATTTTAAACTTCTAAAGTATGTCAAAATGTATTGTTTTAATACAAAACATATGGTTAAGAAAACAGCAATCTAATTAACCCACTTCTGTAGTCGAATTGTTTAATTTCAAAGTAAATAGTTCATATTAACATACGCACTTAGTAAACAATGAGCTAAATTTCAAATTAATACATTTCTTGGATTAAATTGTTTAATTGCACTGTTTTAGTTAAATTAATGACATAATTGAATAATTATGTACAGGGTGAATCAAAACCGGCCACCCAAATAACATCCACAGTTTTGGAGATAGGAAGAAATGCTTGAAATAAAAATTGTTTGATCGAGACGGACATCATATGATGGTGAACATTATTTTCCAAGTGGAGGCATTTAAAAAATTTGAAGGTTATCTTTATTTTTTAATGGCGATCTATAAAAATGATAAAAGTAACTCAAATTGGGTATAATTAAAAATAACGGATGCATAATTTGACTTTATTAATTGAATAGTGTGGAGTTTAAAGTGTCACACCACAAAAAAGTAAATTTTAATTTTTCACATCGATTTCGTCATATTTCGGAGTTCCCCAATTATAATGAAGATTACGTGTGCGAAGATTTTATTACGAGATTCATTACTGTGTAAAGCCATATGGTCTGATCTCCATCCCAACTCTCTTTTTTGCACTTTACGATGATCCTGGAAGAAGGTAATTAAGTGTAACGGGTTTAATCGTGAACAATAAAGGTTAGTTCGGTCGAGAACCGGTGATTCTCTCACGAATATATCGGAAAAATCGGGTCGGCCGGTACTGCCCTTTGCACATGCACGCGCGTGCGTTTATCGTATCGACGATTAATCGATAGGGTGTGCGAGGGGCCCGCTTTCTTCTCTCGAGACCGCGGACCTCGCCGTTGAAAAGAATCAAATAACGTACTTTGCTACACGTGTCTCGAACATTGATCCTGGATCGAGCCTGTGATTCAATTACGTTATATGCCCGCGTAATAACAACGCCGACAGCACGTCTGCGTACGTGAAATGATGTCGCGTGGTTGATAAATACGACCAAATGGCACAATTCGAACCGTAAATTCACTCTTTCGTAATTTATTGCGTGTTTGTGCTGCAAGTTATCCGGTACAAAACATTAAACAATCGAGTGAACGTTACATTATATGATGAAATTACAGTGGCATTCCGATACCTATTTGCGCCATTTGTCATCCAATTAAGATTGAAGGTTTTGTAACGTCCCGTATTTATCTACCAAATCGGAAATATCATCCCGAAGTCCCGTGTATCGATTCTAGTTTAATCGACGTGTATCTTGGCTGTCATCCAGAAAATCGCGAATAATTGGCATAAGCTGCATGGGGAAGGTTTGCCAGCGAAACGACGATGAATAATCACAGGAATTTAATTACGTCGGATACGATCCAGGCGGGCGCAGAATATTGCACATAAATTTCGAAATGCGATGAAGACCAGGTGATTCACTTAATTGAGACTGCATTCGCTGCCGATCTCTCGTCGCACGCGTTTTCTCGCAAGCGCGATCTATTGGTTCCTCTTTCTGTACATCGTTGGATTAGCGGTAGCAATCGCTCGATTAATCAAGCTCCGTCTAAGGCTCAGTTTCACAACTCATTCTTAACTCTTAACCGAGGTACAACTTGTTTCTCATCTTTTTCCAATTCTAAAATTGGAAAGAGTCAATGAATAAGTTGAACCTCGGTTATGAGTTAACCGTCAGTTGTGGAATTGGGTCTGAGACTCGGTTTCACCAATGCTCTGGGAGAAATGTTTGGTATAACCATTTATTTCGTTGATATATATGACTAACAAAGACTTTCTTTCTTTCTCAAAATTAATCAAAATTTGGTTAAAAAGTAAATTTTCGTTAGTCACATATCAACAAAATAAATGGTATTATACACACTAAACATTTCTCTTATGCCCATTTCTACCAATATAGATTAACTTTAATCTCGGTTCAACTTACTCTTCGTCTTTTTCTAATCTTTAGAATTAGAAAAAGACAAAGAGTAAGTTGAACCGAGATTAAAGTTAATATTACACATTTAGGTCCGTTTCCACTAACGCAGATCAACTTTAATCTCGGTTCAATTTACTTACTCTTTATCTTTATGTAATTCTAAGAAATAGAAAAAATAGACAATAAGTTATAACTGAGATTAAAGTTAATCTTACATTGGCGAAACTGGGCCTAAGAATCTCGTATCTCGCTATAATCCGAGCCTCGAGCAACGAACGCGATTTTCGCGGCGCGTTATCTCCATCCTTGAAATTCTGATAACTTTGCTGCGACTCGCAAGCGCACCTCCGACACTTGACCTCCGGAATTAAGGACGAATGGGATGGCTCCATTGATTACCGTTAACCCCGCCGGTAGAACATACCGCCGAAGCGAAATCTCGCATCGTATATCCCGTTATGCGATTGATAATGTTCGTCGGCGCGCGCGGATCGATTTATTATGCACCGTCTATACGATGTAAATCACACTGCGCCGCCAAGCCATGACGAAAATATCTCGCCGTTTTGCGCGATAATCTTGGTACGTATGTATGATGTGATTTATCTTACGCGCGTAATCCATCGTGATCAAATTGTCGGGGATAAACTGATCGAGACACGTCCGTAGCGTCATCTATTATTGCGTGAAGCTCCTCGAAAGCGTTGTTCGTTTTGTCACCTCCGATTATAATCCACGAGAATATTACTTTCATCCGAGCATAGATCTTCCGACGCCGATTCTGTAAAGTTTAGTATGATGGAAGAACTTGTCGCTTTATTTGCTGTTCATTAACGTCGCACTTTGCGATTATCGTAATAATAGCTTATGTAATTGAAGATTATTACTCTAGTTTGCTAAAGGAATTGTCGTTAAGATTCAAGAGAGAAGGACAATTAATCAGCGACTGATTACATTGTTCTCGAAAATATCACAGATTCGTATTTTGGGAAACTTTAAAGATTATATAATTATAATAATAATTCACTAGCAATTTAACAAATTTTTTATGCTTATTCGCATCTTCGAAACGATCTTAATAATGTTGAATAATCTATTAAAATCTGCAAATAATTAATTCTTATTGCGAAAAATATTACCTCGGCTGGGAGTCGAACCCGGATCTTTTGCATTCCATACGAGCGTCCTAAGCCTTTAGACTCCCGGCCGAGATAATATTTTTCGCAATAAGAATTATGCCTAAATTCTAAGCAGAATCGTAAGGCTCGTAACATATTCCTGTGAGACTTGTAAGAATTTTTAAACGCTTATATCTTTATACAATATTTTTACAGACAGCTTCTTACTAGCTATACAATTTATAAGAAATCGTAGATATTTACGAATAATTGTACGTCTTACGATACATACGCATAAAATTAGAATACTAGTCATAACTTCTTACAAGTTTTACGAGAACATGTTACGAGTCTTACGATGCTGCTTAGAATTGACTCATTAATTATTTACGAATTTTAATACGTTATTTAACATTATTAAGATCGTTTCGAAGATGCGAATAAGCATCGAAAATTTGTTAAATTGCTAGTCAATTTAACTCGTGATATTACTGCGGTAATTTAATAGAGTTAACATTTTCAAGACCAAAAAATCATTTTGACGCGCGTTTCTGGGGACTACATACGTATATAAATTCACACAAGAATCATACAAGCATTTAAGATCCAGCTAGACCGTTTAAAGCTTTGATTTCTGTAGTTTGTGTTATCACATATATGGTCCTATAATATATTATATTGTATAATAATAATGAAACATTTCTTAAACTAGCACAGTTATTGTAGTACAATTGAATAAAATTTAAATATAAATTTAGTATTTATTTGTTGCAGAAGTCATACTTTATATTATGGTGAAAATCTATAAATAAAATAAAATCTATAATATAATACAGCAAACATTATTTTTATTTATATTTCAAACTGTAATATTATTTGTGATAAACGCATTTTGTTTTAGTTTAAAAATGTAAACTAATAAATGCAATTTTTTATTTTTGACCATTTGTTTGAAAAAATAATATTTTAATTAATTATTTCTTTTATGTGACGAAATCAATATTACTTTATTTCGAAACATTTTATAATTAATGAAAAATAATGGATTTTATTACATTTAAATAATAATTTATTTAATGTAACCAAATGTTTTTTCTCAAAAAGAAAATTGATAAAATTATTAATAAAACACGTAATAATATTAAAAATCTCATGATTCTGATATTATAATAAAATTAAGAAATTTCTAAAAAATAAAGTTAGTCAGATTAATTTTTGAAAGGTTGAAACAATTGGTGACGGTAATATTAAATCAAGATTACGAACATTCAACGATTCCTGTGTTTTGGAGCAGTATACGAAGGAGCCTCGCCGTGGCGGACATGTAACGCGCGCCACACAAAGGATTGACCAACGTGCCAACACACGCACATTGAACGCGCGGGGTCGACATGATCCTGGACAGGCAGCGACGGGTCGAAGACCGGCCGTATCACGCCTCCGCGCACACGGTCAACCACCAAGGAGAAGACCACCGGGCTAATTCCATTACACCCTTTGTTGTTTACTGCACCCGGGGGTCGGTCGTCGTCAGCAGTCGCCTCTCTTCACCCTTTACGAGCTTCGCGCGCGTACGAGATCGCGTGCATATGTTCACGCGAATGTCCGTCCGTATCGCCGGGCCGCGGGGAATTCAGATTGTGCGGCTTTTCGCGTAATACGCGCGTCTAGTGGCTCTCTCTCTCTCTCTCTCTCTCTTCCTCTTACCTCTGATCACGAGAACTCGCGTTATCCCGCACGCCGATTCGCGTGCCACGAGTCGACGGGAGGTGCAGTCAGACTTGCATTTACGTCTGCTCCTCGAGACCGCGCGTGTCTTCCCTTAGACGGGATATGCGCCAAGTACTTACCGTTCGTGCCAAGAAGTTCTCCGACATCCTTCGAGACAGGCGATCTCGATAAATTTCGCGCTGCGGTAGTTATTTTATATCTTTCGCATCCCCCCCTTCTTTCTCTTTCTCTCTCTCTCTCTTCTCATGAAAATAATACCTTAAATGTTTTATTGTAAGATAATGTCTTTTCTCTCTTTGAAATCGCGATAACTTGTTATAATAATATCGATAATTAGATTATGATATTATAATTGACATGGCTATTTGTGTTTTAATCCTATATATGTATTCGTATAAACTAGTTAAATTCTATAATGAAGAAAATTATTTATCTACTTCAAAAGTGTGACAAAACAAACGAGTTTTTAGTTATTACCATAAATGAATTAGAAAAATATTACTCTACGGATTATCAAAAGTGATTAACATTAAAAAATTGTTGAAATGTTACAACTCAAAAAGGATAATTATGATATGAAAATGACATTTGATCAGGTTAAGAATATATTCTTTTTTTGTCATGATGTTATTTGATTAGTCGATAATTTTCTGTCAAGTTAAAACATAGTATTTCCCATTTTTGAGAAATTTAATTTTAACAATATTAAGTGAAAATCAACCAATGAAATGTTAAACATAAATAAATAAAAAGCTTCATATGAAGTTAAAATGGATCTTCGTATAATATTTTCCGTGAATTTATACAATTTCCAGCAAACTGTGTGTGCGCCGATTATATTAAGTATCTTAAAACACATCTTCCTTCTTTTATCGTATGCGTATGCAACACTAAGTATGTAATTTTTGCGTCTATTACCGCTGAAGAAGGTTAAAAGACTAACCAAAATGTACGAAATTATTATCGTTTAACGATTATTGTTTGGTTCTTCCGTTTCTTGAATAAATTTAACTTGTATATTGAGAGATTTTGTTGAACAACTTATAGCGCCTGTTCTGAACAGCGCCTGTTCCCTCGAGCTCTTCAATTTCTTTTATTATACTTTTAAGTTAGAGAGTCGTGATATTCAAAATTTTTTATCTTAAAACACTTCGCTTGAACTGGAAATTGTATAAATTCACAGAAAATATTATTAGACACTATGTCTTGACTGAATATGATGTTTTCCATTTATTAATTTTTTTTGTAGTGTCACTTTAGAAGTAAGGATGCGATGCGAAGAGAAAAGTAGAATAAGGGTAATATGTCCGCGGATTTATTTAAAGATCAATCATAATCACGTGAATTGCACTTGGTTCAAACAGGTGATTCGTTCGATTTGAAAACCATCTTTAGTTATACATAGCGATAGGAATCGATACCATAGGCTGCATCGCGTGTGCAGTCAACAGCAACCTGCACGCGACTTTGCAGTTGCTCTTCTTCACCGTTTCACTCGGCTCTGCCTTCTTCACGATCGGAGGAAAGAGGGCTATTCTTAGGCGGTTAACATTTCTGCGGCATGAATTTATTTCTTCATTATTGATTTGACGTAGATCGTTTGTTAATTATGGATGACGAGACAGCGGATGATTGGAAACGTTCGATAATCGATCGAATGGGACGCGAAGCGACATGGAATACAACGAGTACGACGAATCCTGGCGATTGGAGGGCCACTTAGTTGAAATGGGTCTAGAGAAAAACAGGATTAGTAGAGAGAGATATATATCGTTACAGCATCGGAAAACGGGAACAACGACGAAGTTTCCGAATCGAGAGCGCAAGCACGGGCTTTATTGTGCCGCTAATGGAAGGTACGCAGACGTGGCTTTTTATAATTGAAGTTGGAACTTTACGGCTGTGAAATAATGTATCTCTGTTACACGTACATCGTAATAGTATGGTGAAATAAATGAAAATATTTTATTTACATACAATATCCATATTAATTATATATATGAAATCAACAATAACGAGACAATTAAGCTCGAAAGCGGAATCATATACATATATATTTGTTTCTTGTATACCGCAGTATACTTTAATTGCAGTGGCAACCACGTGGTTGCATTTATGCGAATCGAGAACATTCGGTCGTATTCACGTGGGCGTGTTCAACCGCCATAATGGAAACACTTACGCACTCTTGGTTCATTAGCGGCGGGTGAAACTGCAGCTGTGTAACTCCCGCGAGTTCTGCAATTGTTTCTGAACTAATTGTCTTATCGAACCGCCAGCCGACCCGCACCGAATCGCTTCACTCAGCCGTCGTCGCGTTACAACGCGCCGTAAAAGTCTTCCAAGTAATCGGAGCACTCGCCCTGGAAAGACGACAGAAATACGATTCGCTTTTTCTTCGTCACGGCGACGTGGCGTCTTAACGAGCGGTGGTAAGCCTCAAGGCAACAATTTACATAAGTTTTCGATATTTTATTATAGGTGCAAGAGCGGGACATCATATGATACTTTCAGTAATAGAATTCTCTTTATGATTAACCTATAAATCGTTAATTAACTTTTTCGTTTCCCATATTATGAATTTCGAAATAAAATATTATTGTAGTCTATATTGTTATACGTGTGAATATATATATTAAATTCGTACAGACTTATGCAGATAGCTGTAACGACTTTACGCTGTATAGATAGCATATATTTTGATATATACTTAAAATTTTCTTAGTAACATAGAGCATCATCATCTTTCGTTGATTGTGTCGTCACGATTCGGTAACAAAAGTTATAAATGTAATAAGAACTGACAGAATTATAATTTCTTTGAAATATTTTTAATGGATTTTATCAAAAGTAAAAAAAAGGTTTCATTATGTGGTAAACACTTTTTTGTGTAAACACTTTATTGTGTAATAATAACTTTGCAATGTAAATTATCATAAATATAATGATATAAATAAAAATAATACTGCAGAGAGAGAGAGAGAGAGAGAGAGAGAGAGAGAGAGAGAGAGAGAAAGAGAGAGGTTTTTAGCTCAGGAACAATCACCTATACTCTTATGAATCTAGAGCTCTAGTCGAGGCCATCTATTTATTGCACGTGACAATTCTGGTACAATTCAAAACGTGGCATCGCGCAAGAGAGCAAGATGATCATCAGGTCGCATAATCGAGAACGCGGAGTCCATTCGCGTGCACAGAAATCACGCGCGAGCTTCATCAGCGAACACCGTAAGCGAAAACAGGCGTTCGGTCGTGTTCTGCGACCGCAACAAGCCACTGTCGTAGATGATTTACGCGATTCCAATGGACACGATTCCGCATTAGGGCGACCTTCCACCCGCACGATAATTGAGCATCCTGTGCATTGTGCTTAAAATAATACCACGTGCTTAGGACGTTATATATCGGAATGTGGGAAAACGTGCACTGTAATCTCCAGTTTCGCGAGCGATTATTTTTTGTTAGATGAAAGACACGTTGGGAAAGTTTGTCTTTGCTCTTTTCGGGAAGAGAAAAGCAAACAGGAGTCTGTGACGGATACACGCGCGACAGAAAGTGTTTTCTTCGGTCTCTCCTGTTGCCCCCGAATCTTCGGAGAATGTTCGCACACTATATATCGCGGTATATCCGCGACAAAAAAAATATACAAAATGTATAAGATTTATTTTTTATTATTACACTAGGCTCTCTCTATATTAAGTATAAGAACTTGTCTTTTTTACTTTTACCAAATTTCAAACATTTACCTATTTTACTTTAAGTATAGAAAGTGTATACTAGTTCAGTTGTAAGACACCACACACACACACACACACACACACACAAAACGCATGTGCACTGTTAAATCTATAGTGTCAAATTTAACCTAATGTGAGTCGCCACTGTTCCTACTAAATATATCGTTATTTTTTACTAAAATGATAATTAAATTTGACACTATATAATGTTAAATTGATACTGTATAGTGTCAAATATAACCATT
>NW_017297377.1:507721-553872 GCF_001594075.2 Trachymyrmex cornetzi
AGTGCGCTTCTTGTCCTGATGAAGTGGACGGCACACTGTAAATTTCTCATAGTGAAATCTCACTCCAAGAAAGTGAAAATACAATCACCCTTGAAAAAAAGTGAAAATATTTCACATTTTGGAAAAAAATAACGATCTTCACTCTTTTTAGAGTGAAATCTCACTTTTTGGAGTGAAACTCCTTTGAAGTGAAAATTTATTCTAATGAAAGTGAAAACTGTCACTCTTTTCAAGAAGTGAAATATTTTTACTTTTTTTCAAGGGTGGTTGTATTTTCACTTTTTTAGACTAAGATTTTACTGTACGAAATTTAGAATGAAGGTTCACGGAACGTTGGCATTTACAATGTATCGCGACACGGTAACCCGCAAACCCTTTGGCATCTGTGAAGAAAATACCCGTAAAAATCTCAAAAATATTATCAGGGTTGGAAGTTTTACTTCATAAAAATAACGCGTTACTATTACCGTTACTATAAAAATGTAATGACATTAACTTTACCGTTACAGACAGAAAAAAGTAACAATTTTTGTCGAAAAAAATAATGATAACGATAATGATATTTCAAGTAACGCATTATTTCCAGTCCTGCATATATGTATATATATATATATATTCTTGGTGTTCCTTCTCATTTTTTATAACTCACCATAAATGCCGCGCGGCCCTCCTTGCAGTCCTCGCGGTATATCTGTCTTTCAGTACTTAATCGTCCGGTAATAACGGCTTTAAAGGGTCGTTACGCGGAACGTTGGTTACGCACTTTTTATTCGACGGCGACTACGTGTCCGCGTTATTTGCCTTTGCGCTCCGTTGCCTTGATTGCGCGGTGGCGCGAAATTGTCGGCTTTCAAAGCGCCATGGAACGCAAAAAATGTAGCTACATTGTTAGATATCAAAACAGCAATAGTAATTCAATCCCCTGAGTTAAATAACATTTTGTTATTTTTAACTTCCGTGTTTGTTAACATGTAAATTCATCCATTTTGTGCTTAGTTTCAACGTAAGCAGTGTCCATTATTAACGTACGTATTTCGTAATTAAATTTGAATCAAAAGACCCCGCACTAATATGAAAAAGTAGTTTTAGTTGAATTGCCTGAAATTGCAATATTTTGTAGATTATGAGATGTTGATCAAAATTTTCCTTAGACAAAATCATGAAAAATGAACAGATTTTGCTTTAGCATCATTTTAAAGTTACTATTTTGAGCCTAATCGGATTGAAAAGTATTTTTATTTACAAAATTATTTATTTTTTGGTAACTGTGTATACTTTTATACATACAGTGAGATGAATCAATTGATGTAAAAAAAAAAAACACTTAGTTGCATTTAAAAAAAATTATACAATTATAACGTTACGTAGAATGTATTTTTTCTTAAATCTGTCCGAAATCGCGTTTCTATTTGTTTTAGCATAAAGTCCGGCCCTCACGGTTCTGGGAATGCGTACACCTGGTAATACAGATTTCGAACTTCGCTTCTGCTCTCCTATCGTTGGTTTACGAATATGACGCAGTGTGCTATGTAAATCGTACCAGTCTGCGAAAGTCGCAACGAGCCTCCGAATAGATACACGGAGTCAGTGAATAGATGAACTCCCTGTACGGACAAATAAAAAATAAATAAAACTTTTTTCCAATATTGAAAAAATGGATAGAAAAATAAACCTTCCTAGCATGTTGAAAGATTAACAAAAAAATTTTTGGAACGTCAAAAAATAAACACAATTTACATCGATAAGCGAAATAGTCATATTTAACTCGTTTCAAAAATCTCGCGAATCTTTTCAGCACTTGACATGTTCGGTGGCTTTGAAACGATCTCTAAAAATCTCGTTCAAATATAACTAGAAAAAAAAATATATCAAACCGACTGTGCGCTTTAATTTTAAAAGTTCAAATTTCGCGAGAGAATTTATTTTGCCTTGTGTTCCATCCTCTTTTTTGATGTACAAATTTTTTTTTATTCTTGCATTGCTACATGCATACGTAATTACAGTCTAAAAAATATCATTGTAGATTTAACATTATGCGATGTCTATATAATTTTCACTGTGTTAATGTTAATATTAACACCAACATGAGATATGAATTGAATACTATACGTTTGAAATCCATGATAGTTTTAATATAAAGATCAACACGGTGAAAATTTATAGACACGCATGGTATTAAGTCCACGTCAACCTTTTGTGTGTGTTTACGCGCGTGCGATCAACTGATTTAGAGAAATTAATCCCTGAAGAGGAGAAAATAATAAATGAAAGTAAAGATGCCGGGAATAGATCGGGAGACACGAAGGGGATGCCAGAAATGTCACGTTCCGGTCATCAATATCGCTTTTTGTCGGCGGGCCAATTAGTCGCGAGTAACGACGTCACAACAGCCAGCCTCGTCGGAACTGTTAAACGCGCGTCGAGATTCTTCGGCGCCCATTTCTTATTCCACGCGTTTTCACGACGCGACGCGATGGGCAACTCTCTCGCCCTTCCGCAAGCATCGCTGCAAGCCACGAGGCGTGCACATTTACCCGATCCGACTGACGTCGCTTTCATCCGGCCGGAATTGCGACAACTTTACGCCGATGAATGAACTTCTCGAAGTGCGAAGTTAGATGGACGAGATCTCCCTGTGTAAGCCCGGCTGCAATTCAATTAGCGATCGCGCGCCAGCGATTCTATCCTTCGCGCGACAGCAGTTATTATTTAAATGCGAATCGTGTAATCCCGCGTGAGTTCTCGGTGAGCATTTGCCGTAGCGTCGATTCACAGCCGTAATTTCATCTTCCCAATTAAGACGGTTTATCTCGTAAGGTATACTGAAAAGAGAGTTTTCGTTACTTGTTTTAATACGAATCGTGATTATTATGAAAAATAATCGGAACGTTTCGAAAAGAAATTTTTCGCTAATGTGTTATTGTAACATTAAAAATAATTCCAATCAATTTCGTACGGTAGGTAAACAATTCGCAACTTATTAATCTTGGTGGCGGTTTAATAACTTCCTCGTAACGATCAGAGTCGATTGAATTTCGTCAGCGTGAAGCCGCGAGGGCACGATTAAGCCCCTCGCGCAAGGCGCGCCTAGTTAAAGCAACCGTATTATCGATTCATTGCAGGAGTTACATAACAGCGAACCCACCGAGGGGGAACCACCTCAGCCACGTCTTATATAACCGGAACTTCCGTCTAGATAAGCCGCGCAGCACCCGATTGGTTTGTAATTCGGCAGTACGCCGAGCAATTTGTCACGATAAATTAGCGTATGTTATGCGTTTCATGGAAAAAATAAAGATTATCTGCGTTGAGTAAGAAAAAGGAGGGAGGAAGAAAAAGAAAACACAGAGAGAGAGAGAGAGAGAGAGAGAGAGAGAGAAAGGGGCTTGAAAATCTGGTCATTTTTTGCACATTGAGTGTTAATCGAAAGAAGAATCGCTGATAAATCCCGATAATGCTTGAGAGTTTCTATCGTTCTCCAGATCGATGTAAAATTCGTAATGCTCGGTGTCAAATGATAGGTACAAAACTTTCTACTTCTTTTTCGCTGGAGGCACACTGTTAATTGTATCGCCTGATACACCTGTCAGGTAACGTTAAAATTAGATGATATTTTGTAAAATGGAAACTTTAGTACAGAACGTAGTTTGACGTAGATTCCCAGAAATATCGGGCAACGTAACTATTAGTTAGAAATTCGTTTATTGTAATATAATTGCAGGACGTGATACGTAATCAACAGATTTGTTAGAAAAGCAATTGTTTGTCTGACTGAAATTTGCTAAAAAAATACACTGAGAAAAAATGCTGTTGATTCAATTAAAATCTATATTACGGGCTGTCACTAACATAAGTGATTAATTCATGTATATTTTTATTGACATAAAGACATAAATTATTATTTCAATAATGAAGCTTTTATGTCAATAAAATATACGCATAAATTAATCACTTATGTTAGTGACAGTCCGTAATATAGGCTTTAATTGAATCAACAGCATTTTTTCTCAGTGTATAATATCCCTTATTTGTTAAATAACTAAAAAAAATTTTTTAGTTGCTTGAAAAAAAGAATGAAAACAAAGAAACATGTTTGGAAAGAATATAGTTTTATTCCTCTCTGTATGTAATTTATATTATATTTTAAAATTAATATTATCAAATTTTAATGATTCAAAACATTAAATTATTATCTGGAAATCTTTATTCTTTGAAGTTGGTCGTTGTTGAAGTAAATGAGTGATATTATTTATTCGATAATATTCCTTTAAATTTTACTTTTAATACAATCTATTTATTAATATTTGTTTAACATCCCTTATTTGCTAAATAACTAAAAAAAATTTTTTAGTTGCTTGAAAAAAAGAATAAAAACAAAGAAACATGTTTGGAAAGAATATAGTTTTATTCCTCTCTGTATGTAATCGAAATTATATTTTAAAATTAATATTATCAAATTTTAATGATTCAAAACATTAAAACTTATTATCTGGAAATCTTTATTCTTTGAATTTGGTCGTTGTTGAAGCAAATGAGTGATATTATTTATTCGATAATATTCCTTTAAATTTTACTTTTAATACAATCTATTTATTAATATTTGTTTATTGTTTGTTATTAATGCTATTAGAATGTCTTTTTTGTAAATCATACAAGTTTTTTCTAACTGTAAAGTCATTTGGAACATTTTATTTCGTTCTTAATGCTTTTCTGAAATAATGCTGACATTTGGCAGCAATATCCGCTTACAAAACGTATTATACCGACCTGTCCAATCGTTTAAATCGGAAATGAGTTCTTGATCCCAACGCGCCACATCCTGTTATATCTATAGCACTTTCGTTATTTGCCTTTTTTCCCTTGAAAGTAATTCAGATTTTATTACGTGCGTGATCTACTGCTACGCGATTAACACCTCGATTTCGTGTAGTGGAAATGAAAGTCCGCACAAATTTCATTTTATAGACGTCTTGCAGAACGCTAATCTTGGAAGTGAACTCGAAAAAAAAACATGTTTTAATATAAACTTTTAATTTCGGCTCCGTTCGTTTTACTGTACCTTTTTTCGTGTTTTATTTTTTCAGAGTACTAATACGTATCAATATACGGCGCACACGTTATTCTAAATGCATATTCATAATAAAATAATATAATCGAACACAACACATTTTGTTAAAATAATATCCTGAAAAGCGCAACATATATTATAATCGTTTAAGCTGATGAAACTATCTGCTCGTCACGAACAGGATCTATTCATCCGGCACAAAGGTCATTTTACGTCTCACTATTTTAGCTCTGTTTTATTAAGGATGATAAATTCCGGAAAGGCGTGTCCCGTTGCGACATTTCCGCGCCTTATTCCACCGGGACTCCCGAAACGGTGGAGAAAAGCCGGATGAAATTTATTCGTCGCGCGCATACAACGAGCACGTGCACATGGAACAACTGCACATATCGTTGTACGCGCGTCAACGAAGCCAGCAAGGTTCGTCAGAATCACTTCGTTCTACGAAAAAACCCACGACTCTGATCCAGCATCGGGGCGCCCTATCGTTTCGGCCGGTCGTGTAACTGATTCGTATGAATTTGGATGGCACCCGGTACTGAATAAATCCCGAACGCGGACGCTATCGAAGCACAAGATATACGGGACATCCCGCAAAACTTGCAAACGTACAGCGGAATTTTATTTTGGCAAAAATTCCCTGTTCGCCAGAATGGAGTGCAAATTTATTCGCGGAATTCCGCTCGCCATGACTTTTTAATTTCCACTATTAAATGTTAAAGTATCGCCTGGTGAATAAATCCAAATTTTGTGAGCTAAAATGTGCTAAGAATAAATTGAAAAACAAAAACTTTTTGTAATATCGTGTGCATATTGTACGAAAGTAAGCTCGTATATGTATATATGCACACACACACACACACATACACACATATATAATATGCATATATACGTTCTTAGAACGCGTTTTATAGAAGCTGTCGTCTCTTTCGATTTCCGAATATATACTGCATTCCATATCCTATGCGTCGTTTTTACAGTTCGATAAGATCAACAAAATCTTCGTAGTGAAAACTTTAAGAGTTCGATGATAATGGCATCGTGATGCATGATCGATATCGTTTTTATTTGTTGGCAAGCCTACAAAATGTATCACTTTTAGAAAAATAAAATCGCATGGAAACTTTCGCACACTGAAAGGAAAGTGTTTGGTATTTGTGACTATAATTGCATAGTGAAATAATTCTAGTTAGGAACTTCATTTTTATATAATTATTACCGCTATTGTATTAGTAATAATAACCTTATAGTTCTCTTATAAACATGAAAAAATCATACTATGTAATTATGATAATTTTGAATAATGGTATAGTAAAATATATCAAGTTACATACAGTAAATAAAATAAACATTTTTATTCAGTTAATGCAATCGCAGTTTAGTAAATGTAACTATTTTTTAACATTCGCTTACTATTCACACGATAATAATAACTAAAAGATGTTTAAAAAAATAAAAAATTTTGAAGCGTATGTGACTATATTAATAGTACAATTGACTATGTTGCATTGTTAAAACAAATATAAATATATAGTTGTTCCAAAAAATAATTATATATAATTTTTTAATTATGGTAGTTGAATTATATATAGTAATTGCAATTATTCCTTTCAGAGAGTGCAGAAAGAAATCATGTAGTTATCCGCGAAACGAATCGATGTTGGAAATATTGATGACATTATGTATACATGAAATTAAATACATCAAAAGCTTCTTAAAGATCATTTTATTTTATAGGTATGTCTTGTGTGTGTCCAAAAATATTTAAGTTAGATTTATTCCACCAAGTTCTGTCAGTGAGCGTCGATAAAAAAAGGGTACGCCTTTCTCTCGTCGTTTCACAAAAATCTGTCGTATGTTTCGTCGCGCGACGGGCTGTCTGATTCGCGGGAATAAATCTCTTCCAGCAACTCCTGAAAATCCAACAGAGAAAAATCCACGTGGTAAATCTAGCCTTCTTCGTCCACAGATCCACAAGATTTTGCGGGTTTTATCGCGTTTCTGTTAAAGGACTTTTCCCGAATATATAGGATTTAAGAAAGATAAAAGACAAAATGCATTCGCATTACAAGATTAGGATTTAGACTAATTTAATTCCTCGCCAATTTCAGTTGCTTACCGTTGTTGCGCTGTAACAGGTAATCACAAATTATGTATAACATCTTCGAAATTGTATAATAATTCGCGCGTCATACATCCTATTTCCTCCCGTCTTCCGCGTAACAAGATCCGTCTTCTCATTAACGACGTTTTCGATCGTTCGAGATGCATTAGCGAGAACATTGGAGTTTCGTCATAATAATAGAGAGACGTAGTAATGAGAAAATTTCGTTACTACGACATTCTAAATTGGTCCTTTAAGTAATTAATGGTTGTCCCACGAAAAAAAACAATCATAATTAACAAGATATATTTAAGCAAATTTTAATAGAAGTAAACAAAATTTCTTATTCTAATCAAATATTTTAGCAACCAGAATATATTTAGGTATTATATGGGTTAGAGTTTGACTAATACCTACGTAATAATGTAATAAAAACATGCAAATATTTTATTATGACTATGAAAGAAAAAGATTGTTGGATTAATGTGACATGTATAATTAAAGGAAAATTGATAGAATTAAATAGAATTTCTGGTTATCATTTAAATAATCTGGTATTTCAATTAAACATTTTATTATTTTCACTAAAATTCATGCAACCAAATGTGTCTGGTTATCGTAACTATATAGAATATATAGAAGAAAGCCCCCTATTATGAGATAAGCGCCTAATATGAGATAGCGGTGTTTCTGCTAAACTAATAAACGCTATCTATATATTAGTTCCACCATGAATTTATTGCTCTTGGATTGAAAATTATATTTAGTAGAAAATTCATTATTAGATCATGCCTGTAGTCATTGTAAAAAAAGATTTTAGAATTTGGATGTCTTTAAGTTTCATTGAGATAAGCCTTTAAACCTTGTTTATTATTTAATAAATAAATATTTGGCAATTAATTTTTCATGTAGTGATAGAGTAAGGTCGTACTAATAGAAAAAATACGGGATATGTTGAATTGTTTAATTACAGAAGTTAGATTTGATAATCGAAAAACCATAAGGCGTAGAAATCGTAATATGAGATACCCAGGGTATTTCTAATATGAAATAACTCATCTCGTATGTTATAGTGAAAATCGTTGGTAAAGAGTAAATGTTATTGTACAATAATAAAAAGGACAACCGGAATGAACGTGCCTATTTCTGCGATGCTTGATTCCAACTACCTGAAGACGAGTTCTGGATCTAATCTATCGCATGCTCATTTTTCACGCACGCTGGCTATGTTTGTTTGCATTTTAGAAATATGAAATAAAGTTTTTAATTGCAATTCTGATATATTTGGCGTTTTACTTTCAGTTTCTCGGGACATCTCATATTAGGAGCACAATTTTTTGAGTTTGCGATTTGTTCACTTTTTACATCTCTTTAACTTAAAAAAAATTTGAATTTGAATTAAATTTTATATAAAGTTATCTTACAGCTTATTAAATTCCCTTCAAAATAACCTATCATTTTTTAAAATTCTGCCCATAGACTTCTAGCATTTATCCAAAATGAACTCGATATCTCATAATTAATAGACCTTTCCTCTATATATGCAACCTTTGTCTGGTTATTTTAATCAAAATTATGAATCGATCATATTTCATTAAACAGGCTGATTATTATATATATTTTTTCAGATTAAATCAACCAATTTTTTTATTGCGTGAAAAAATTTTTTTTCCAATTAAAATTCTCTTCTTGTATCTCAAAATATATTGGATCACGATCATTGTTTTCGTTTGTTGATATTCGCCTATTCATTTGCAAACTGTTGTATACAGCAACAAATGATTTTTTATCGCTTAAGTCTTAACGTATTAATAGTATACGATTCGTAACACGTTATCAAGAAATGGACAGTATGATGAAAGAGTGCACAAGATTACGTCGTATTTGATCAAATCGTACAAATCCCTCGAACGCGTAATCTCTGAAAGCCAGAACGAACTACTTTAAAGGGCCACCCAAGAAATAAGAGCGGTCTGAACGGTGGCTGAGAAGCCGGATGCACGATCCCCTTCATCTGTCGGCTTAACCACCTTCCATGTTTCATCTCTTTACACGCGACGTACTTGCGAGCTTGCTCTCGCTAACGTCACATCGCCACATTTTTTGGCGCGTTTTATATCGTAAAAATGAATCGTAATCTCTTCCTTTCTGCATCGACGAATATCTCACGAATGTTGTAATGCTTTCAAGGAAAGAAAAGAGAAAAACGTTTGAAAATCTTTTCAATCATTGTTCGAAGATCTTTTTACCTTTTTCAACTTTTACTGCAAATTATATAAATCGTAAGTCAATCAATCAATAAAAAAGTGCTTCGTTATCGAACGTCACGTTCTTTCTCGCTACAATGAACTAATCATCTGCACTAATTATGCGTTTGGTTCATGGTCCACGGCTCGCGATTACGAATTAGTATGAGTTATCGTGAAACTATGATTGAAATCACGATTTCAAATCGACGACAGCAATTATCTGTCGAATCCATTTTCACTGATCTTTCGACAGTCTAAATCTACTTTTTCTACTAGATCATGCGACATATCAAAGAGAGACATTACGGTCGTGTCAGAATGTACAAGCCGGCTAAATTGATGTGCATATTTTCCGATTTGTTCGCGAAATTATTTCGCTTCTGTTTCAATTTTTCTTTCTCTTCCTCTCTCGGTTCTTCTGTCTCTTTCACTTATTCGCTCACTCACTGTTACATGAATGCTCACGCATATACGCACACTACAATTACATATACACACGCTGTACACATACATACACTATTAATTACATATATTATACACAGTGTTAATTACATTGCTATACTTGAAATCTATATAAGAAAAATTTCTAGTTGAAAATGAAGCAAGAGATTCTGATTATATTAGAATTCTGGGTTATCTCAACTAGAATTATAATACACTTAATTAAAAAATTCTGCTGTATCCCTTTTCAACCAGAATTCCAACTAATGCAAACAGACTCTTTTTCAGTAATGCATTTTTTCTGAATTTTATTCTTACTTTTGTCTTAATGCTTGAGGGGACATCCAGAACGCTCAATTTCTCTCTCTCTCTCTCTGCCCTTTCTACCCTTCCCTCCCTACTCCCCCTCTCTCCGACTTTTCTTCGACTCATGTTGTCGCCGAGGAGTCCAAAGCGAAATCAATTTAGCTGCGGCGAAAACGCACTTGTCCGCGATACTTTTAATTAACGAGCAATCCACTGGCGGCGGGATCAGAGAATTCTAATTGGCATGAGACTGGAACATGAGATGGGTGGACAAGCCCGTTCAATGTACTCGACACTACTCGGGAATAAACTCGCCCGATACAATAGATTTCGCGAGCAAAAGGGACATTTCCTATATCCGTCGATGAAAGATAAGGCTATGAATCAGCTTAATTACTATTAAGGATTAATTATAGCTGTTCCGCTAATTATCGATAATAAAGTTTTACTGGCAATCTGAAGCAGAATGTTATGGATAACCGTTAAAAAATTTCTTTCGATATAAAATCGCAAAACGAAACATTATGGGATTAAGATTCAGTCTAATCTGATCCCTCGACAATTTTAGCTGCTTTCATTGTTTTGCTTTAACAAGCACAATTAGCGTGTAACAGCTTAAGATAATGGTTTCGCGCGTTATACATCCTGTTTCATTTTAACTTCCACACAACATTCGAACTTGTCGTCTTATTACCGACATTCGTTGTCTCATTACTGACATTTTCAATTGTTCGAGATACACAAGTGCGCGAGCGTCGGATGAGTTTTGTCTTAATATCACGAAATGAATTTCGCTATTACAATGGCATTGTTAAATTAGATAGATTACAATTTCAGATTTGTTGTGCATCTCCGTGTGCATTTAGCGTAATCAGATCTAAAGCGCGTTTCTCTAAGGCGTTGTCTACAATATGCGAAGTAAGCTTGGTTTAAGAAGTAAGAGTAAGAAAATGACCAATCACAGTCGATTGTGAAAAGAATACTCGACTGTGACTGGTCAGTTTCTTACTCTTACTTCTTAAACCAAGCTTATTTCGCATATTGTAGACAACGCCTAAAACTCTATTTAACATAATTATGCGTGCGTGAAGGAAAAGTAAGTCACGAAGATATCGAGTTCTCGCAATATCCTGCCTCTTCCTGAACGAGACGAGCAACCGTCTCTCTTGGGTATGTCATGATATTATCTCGTATAGAGATGCTGGACGCGCCTGCGCCTCTTTGATTTTTCTTGAGAAGACGAAACCTCTTCTGGTAATTCCCTGGTGTCCGCGACGAAATTGCACCAGAGTCCGTTCATCTATCTGTCCGGTTGTCTAGACGTAGGAGGGATCCTCAGCCGCGAAAGACGGCACGTGTAGCACGTGTCACGTCTGACGTGGACCATCAGTCACGGGCGAGAGACACGTTTCTAGGAAGCCGCGCGCCGCACCTCGCACCACCCTCGTCGTCCACTGTCTGCATGGAATCCCTCCGGTGCGCATCCCTCGATGCCGCCGTATGCACGCGATGCAACCCGATGGGGAATTGCATCGCGCGGATCGTTGAATACCGAACGCGAATCTCCCTCGAGACACCTGAATACTGAAATACCACGCGAAATATTGTTTTGAAATTTTGTTCGATCGCACACGTGTGTCCAGGATAGGCACGCGCGTGCTAATTCTTTCCATTGCAAGCACATTGAACGAAATTTCCCTGAAAGCCGTCTGCATACCGGTCTCGATTAGTGTTTGACAGAAAGTAAAAATTTCTTATTGAAATCGATTAAGTCCTTTCACGATGATAAATTGGTGATAAAATAAGTAATAGAGGGATAGCAAAATATAATTACTTAGCTCTTGTATTCTTTATTCAACTTGATGTCTTATATCTAATTTGGATATACGGCATTTTTAATGAGTGAGATCGATTTATATTCTACAAAGCACACAAAGTGTAAATTAAATTCTGTGCATTAAATGTGATAAATGCATTATATGAAACATATACCTTTATATCATAACATTTGTACTTGTAATTACAAGTCGACGCCAGAAATCGATAATAAAATTGTAATTCTCTAATTTTTTACGTTTTTTATATGAAATCGTGCAACCTATATGGATTGCGTGATTGTCTGTATTTTAATTCTGGAGTAGGATTTGCAAATCTGTAAAAGTAATACATATGAAAAATTACTATAAAAATTATTGCGTTCGATTGATAAAACAGATCACTAATTAATAATCAGTAATAATATAGAACTAATCATACCTTTTTATTATTTCAATTTTTTGAATATTTACCTTTTAGCGATAAAATGACATAATTGCCTTGTTGTCAAGTAAAACTGGATTAACCGTTCTAGCTCCATGATACATTCTATACCACACGTTTTCGCCAGTTTCAAACACGTAATTTATTTTTGCACGCTGCGGCCATCTAAAGTTGCAACGCGCAAAATTACAACAGCTAGGGTGACAGGTGTCATATATTTCCAACGTCCAGGGCCTGGTCTTTGCACTCATGAAACATCCGCGTCAGGCCAGCGTCTACTTCATTAAAAGTTTGGTAATTAGCATTTTTATTCAGTTTTCAAACTTTACAGGCGCCGAGCTGTGTCCGCGCCTCTCGATATACGGTCGTGCATAAGAAAATCACGCAGATGCGCCGCGCCATTGCAGCTTAAATTTATATACGAGTAAATTTCGCACAACCCATGACAAGGATGTATATCTCCGGTCAGTTATAGCCACAAACAAATTTGCATTTCTAACTGATAGTCGTTGTTTCCTAACAACGAACCACCTCTAAGTACGACCGAAACTCTATCTTTTATCACGAACGACTTTTATCGTAGTGAACTAAGGTCAGACTCAGGTCTCGTCGATTTCTGGTCTCGATGCGCTTCTTCGACTTCGAGCAGAAACGGTTCAAGTGATCGCTGCACGTTAAAGATGAAACATACACACACACACACACACACGCGTCGTTTACACGTCGACGGAACATGTTCACGATTTCGTGAAAGATCCATGAACCGTTGAATTTTTCTCAGAAACGATAATTTCGAGAGACGACGGAACACGTTCACGATTTCGTGAAAGATCCATGAACCGTTGAATTTTTCTCAGAAACGATAATTTCGAGAGATATGAGCTGCTCCGTTCTTCAGTTCGGATATCATGACAACGTCAATCAAACGGAAAGGAGAATACTGGAACTTTGGCTGTGCGAAATAAAACTCGATCGTGTCTCGTTCGCTCGATACTTCTCTTGTCCAACTATTTACGATAGATCGTACGTGTGCGAGACACGTTTCATGGTAACGTCTTTCTTTACGTATTTAGAGTTGAAATGTAAGACACATTTCGTATTCTGCACCCCGAAAGAAGACCAAACACCCTTCCTCCCTAATACCACGTGATTTTATGCATTGGAAAAAGAGTCTGATTGTTGAATCTGATTCATTAGAATTCTGATGGAAAATAGACAAACCAGAATTTGCTGGTTGAATCTATTATAATTCTATTATAATTCTACTGTTAAATACATAAATTTATTAAATTCATATTGAATTATACTGCATTATATTTGACTTAAATTTAATTTATGATTTACTAAATGCATACGTTAATGTTTACTTTTAAACTAATCACAGAAATGGATTGATTTACATATTGACACACATGGAAGTTAAAAATGTTATTTAAATCAAGGGATTGCATTATCATTGCTCCTTTGATTTCTATTTGTGTAGTTGAGATAACCACAATTCTGATTGATATGATCAGAATTTTGTAATTCATCCATTTTCAACTAGAAATTTTTCTCAGTGCGAACACTTTGGTTCCCGTCCGTTCCTTCCTCTCTAGTAATGAGTGTACCACGCAATAAGGGACACGCGATGTGTGGATTTCTTATCACGGTCGCGTGTCACCAGAGTACGTGTGCGACAAGACTCTCGTTCCGACTCGTTATGATACACAGGCGGCCAATAGTTCGCGACCAAGCCCCGGACGCACGAAATGTTTCGATCAAAAATCCAATTCCGCGTTCCATAAAATATGGAATGCCACTAACTACGTAATTAACTTTCTATCTGCCGCTTGGATGCCGTGATGCAATAATGAACGTTCCGCAGGGTTGAATGGTTACATTGGAATGAATTATAAGACATTTAGGTAACTGCACAGTCGGAAAATGGACATGTACATTTGGGATACGAGAAAAAACCGCGGACTTTGATATAAAATACAACTACGCTTTTTCTGTTTCATTACATACCTGGAAAAATTTCAATATGCAGATTAATCGTGCAATAACAAAAATACACGTAGTCAATCGTTTTCTTGGAATACACCAATTTACCAGAGTTCGATTTAACTATATTCTCGTATATATATTACACATTCATTTCAAAGTCAAATAAATTAATTTTCGTGGAAATTCTTGATACTGATTGAGATACGAAAGAAGAAAAGAGATATTCGTCTCTAATAGTAAGTCTTGTTCCTCTTCGGGCGAGAACGACAGTGCTTGCTACTCAGGGTAGTGAGAGCGATAAAAAAGGGACGGGACAGGAAAGATGTGGAAAGTCAGGAAAGTGGAACAGCAGCGGGAGAGCGAAAGAAGAAGAAGGGTACACGACGAAGGCGGATCTTACGGCACCCTAACCGCCAACATAATTTCTGGTAACCCGGCTTCCTGCGTCGAGGACAGAACGGTTTCCTACTGTTAATCTGGCTAATGACGGTCCCCGAGCGGTGATGATCATTACTTTCGCAATACCTTTTCGCGGGTACTCGTGAAATCGTCGAGCCGCTCGTTTATATCCATCAGGGATATACCTTCGTCATAAACGTGTCATCATCGTCAGAGCCTCCGAATGATTTCTCATGAATAACACGACGAGGAACTTTCAATTTCGCCAACAATCACCGAGACGATAAATATCTTTATTCCAACCAAGAAGAAAACGTCGCTTTATCTCTCCTGTGATTAATCGTTTCGACAATTATTACACTTTTAGTTTTCTTAAGAGAGACGCCAGGATTATAATTTTACATTCACCGAGGAAATAAAAGTGTTCTTGTAGAAGGTAGAATTGAGACGCAGAATGTGCTGATATTTCTGTATTCTTTCGGAGAAATTTTTTACAGGAAACAGAAGATGAAGCGTTGCAAGTGTTCTTGTATCGAATACAACAAAACGTATCAGTGTCTGTTTCAAAGCGGTTTTCGCAGCTTCTCGAACTACTTAGATTCGATTGCTTTCAAACTATATGCACACTTTAAAACTTTTCTATGTGATACGCGTATCACGAACTGGAGGAAGAATCGTCAGCCAACTTGCACATCGGCGCCAACTTTCGGGAACTTTCGAACACGCAGAATCTTGGATAAACTAGTTCAGCGTGAAATTTTTTTTCTTTATCCACTCAAGCCATTTACACCTTTGAAGGGTTATCAAATTTCTTATTGTAACTTCTGAACGAACGCGCGGATTTATCCATCAATTGTGAAATTTATTGTACACTTTATATATTAGTAGAAAACTTAATGACTTTTTTTTAAAAGGTTTATGAATAAATTATTGCTGAGATTTCATTTAATTAATTTACAGTTTAGAAAAATTTCTTAAATATTTAAGACATTTGTATAGGCGAATGATAAAGGTCTGTTAATTAAAATTTCATTGCATGCTAAGTACTCGTAGTATCTTGAATGATTATAACGATAGCTTGCACATTTTTATTGTTCATTATTATTTGTTACGTTTGCGGAAAATTGTTAGTACATTCTTAGATATCGCAGAACAGAGAGAGAAAAAAAAAGTTATTTAGAAATTATTTAAATCTCTCCTCTAAAAAATGTTTTTCTTTAAAAGTTATGAACAAATTTATTATATATCATTTATAATATTGATTATATCCAAGAATATATTGAATATAATGGATAGAAATGACATTTATGCGTACGTAATATGAATTCCGTTATCTAACGTCCGTTAGATATTTCTTTATTACTTCACGTAGATTTCCGGTAAAAGTGCTGATTAAATTGGCTCGTTGGCTATCGAAAGAGCTATAAAGATAAAGACGAACGTCTGGTAAGTAGTGCTCCTACAAAAGTTGGAAACCAGTGAAAGCGGAAAAAACGTGGAGCCGTTTATCTCCACTGGTGGGAAGGGATAGGACACGATGCAAGAAGATTGGACATCTCGGTAGAGTTAGAGGTATAATAATTTGTTGGAGTACCACGCGGGAATCCCGCGGAGCTCGAGAAAGTTTCAAGAATCATAAAAGAAAAACTCGCGAAGAATGTTTGCCAGAAGATATAATTAGTTTGTGTCGAATCCTATGGAGGATTAATTTTCGATATCATTTAATAATATAAGTGAAAGTAAATACGTTCGTATTATTTTCCGATTTCAGTATCACCTTTCTTGAAGGTGAAACTTTATTATTTAATTTATTTTTTTTTATCAAAGACTTCTCTTCTATTGTATCATTAAATTAGAGATGATATATACGTTATATATTTGCAGATTTTTCTTATTTTGCCTACTTGCGATCTTATGACTTTTTAAAAATTATATTCGATCACTCCAATGACAGCATTTTTAAATCAAAATGGCAAGCTTGCCTTTCTATCAAATAGCAAATTTTATTTATTTGAAATACTAGTCTTACCTTTCGCCTTTCCATTATACTTTCAATCCTGATTTAAAAGTTACATCGCTCCTTTATATGCGTGTATACCGTTACGAGAATCTAATCGTTAAAAGGTTTCCACGGAAACGCATTTCAATCGAATGTTGACGATATGCCCGCGGCAATTTAAATCTCGAGCGTATCGAGATTCGGTCGAGCGGACACGTATATCTCGTAATTTCGCTTCTAGTGGCGCTTTTATCCACTGGCGATTTACGGTTTGTATTTTTTCTCGACATTCGTCAAATGTGCGAAACTTCTGCGCGTATAGTAATATCATATGCGAAATAACAGAACGCAAAAAATGCGTAACTTGTCAAAATTTTTTTAAACATTACTTAAAGCGTAAAAATTTATTATACGAATTTCGTTTATCGACTAAAATTACAATTATAATAGTAAGAAAAATGTAATTATCTTTTTCATTTACGAATTTCCTGTATTAATCCTGACTCTCTAGCTTTAGAGTCTACGAAACTTTGTCGCGTCTAATTCCCTCGGATTACAATTTAATCAGCGTGAGTATCACGAAGGTAATACGATATAAACTTTAAACGCACGTAACAATATTTTAATGTGTTTACAAACGAATGGACATCTATTCTATTATCTATTTACATCTTAATCTTTCAACAATATGTAATTTTGTATCTTTCGCAGTAATCTGGGTGTTTGAATTTTAATGGTAGATATACACAGAGAGAATTTTCTTTTTAAATTTACCCTGAAAATTTGGTAATTGTGGTACAATACAATATTTTTATCATGCAGTTCAGTAAAATTAATCAAGCGTATTTTATATTCTTTATTGTAATTTTATTAATGAATGAGAGAGATTTACATTAAAATTCTTCAAAATACAATGTTATCCCACGACTGTCATATTTTCAGGGTAAACTCTAAAAAAAATTCTCTCGTGTAGCGAAACTTTTTCTCCAAAGCGATAACCTGAAAAATGAAAAATTTTTGCATTACCTTCAATGATAAAAATTTTTACTTTTCAAGTTTCCGCCTTAGGGAAAAAGTTACACTATTCAAATTTTTATATTGTTTCGAACTGTATAAAAATATGAAAAAAATTCTTGCATATATTTGTGAAAACTTTAACAAATTTTTACTATCCTAAAAGTCGAGTTTTATTTGAGAGACTTATTTTTTTTTATATATTTACATTTTTCTGCCACAATTTACAATAAAAAAATTAAATGTCCCTCAAAGTCCTACGTTGCCGGCGGAGATAGAATTTTGACTTTATCATTCATTTGTAATCCTTCATACGTATTTTTCTAAACAAAATAATATATTTCGATGAGCATTAAATGATTGAGACATTTATGATGATTCGTAGCATTATTTTTAGCATCACAGTAACGAGATAACAAATAAAGCCCAATTGGTATAATCTATTCTCGCTGCAGCTTTTCTCGCTACAAGTGTTCATTAATCCCCGATATTCCATCGAATATCAATCATCTCTCAACAATAATCGTCCGAGAGAACGATAGTCCTTGTTAACGCTTCATGAACGTTTATAGGGCATATTGCCAACGAGATAATGCCAAGAGTGTCGATGACGAATCCGGGTTAATGATCAGACGAACACAAGGTTGCGTCAAGATCTCGAGAAATTTCTCAGGGAAGATGAGAGTGGCGAAAGAGAACAGACAGGACACCGGATGAAAGAGCGGAAGGAAGGCAGTACCCCGGGCCAAAAATTAAACGACCAAGAGTTCGATTACAGCTACACGTTCTCTGCTCGAAAAGCTATCAGCCGTATCCTCCTCGCACTTCCGCCGAACGGCTCCGTCGTTACTCGAACAAAAGAGTCACGCCAAAAACGAATTCTATGGTTCGCTCGACGAGACGGTCTTTACCGGTCTCAAGCAGCGAATGGCATCCAGCTCTTACGGGAAAGTCGCGAAGAAAAATTGCCAAACAGCTGTCTCAATTGTGTACTGTCCGGTTATTTTTCCTCTTTGGCACAATATATATTTGGAAATACAGTTGACAATTTTCTTCTCTTTGCTTATTTATCCTTCTTTATTTTTCTGAGTATATATACACTGTTAAATATTAAAAGAGAAAATTTAAACCAATTCTTTGAGTTAAATAACATTTTGTTATTTTTAACTTTTATGTGTGTCAAAATATTTTATTTTAATACAAAACGTGTGATTAACAAAAACAATCACAGTTAATTCATTTCTGTAGCTGAGTTGCTTAGTTTCAAAATAAACAACGTCCATATTAATGCATATTACTCTCTAAAGAATGTATCTCACTCTGAAGAGTGAAATCTCATTTTTAACGCTATCTTGAAGCGCCATATTAATTGCATGACATCAGATTAATTGTATAAATTTATAGCAATTAATCTGTTATACAAGCAAAATAGCGCCTCAAGATAGTCGAGCCTTAAAGATTGAAAATTAAGCCATTCTTTTTTAAAGCTCAATTTTCACTTCTCGAAATGAGATTCCATTTTAAAGAATGTACTCAGTAAATAATAATTTACTTTGGAGTAAAATTTAATTTAATATGTTTCTTGAGTTAAATTATGTATAAGGATGTTTGAGCTGTACAATAACTAACTAAAAGTTAATAAAGTTTAAAAATACGTTTCTTGTTTTTGTTTGTTTCAAAGACAAAAAATTTTGATCGTGACACCCCGTGAAATCAACTGCAAATAAACAACGAATAATTTGCTTACAATAATTTATACAGCACAATGATCATATTTTGCTGAAATTTTAAATAACTTTTAGAAGTGGATCCAAATAAACTTTTGCAGAAATATTGATTGCAATTTTATTACAATACTATATGTAAAAAAATTGATTTAATTTGTATATTTGCTATACATTCGTATCAAATTTGCAAATAAATACTACAAAACGCCATTTTACATAAGAATAAATGTAAACAAAAATTAAGTGTCATTAAAATGAATAAAAAATTGTGTTTACACAGATGTTTAGACGTAATCATTGAATAATCTTTTTTTATAATGTTTTGAGATGTGACATACATCTTCCATTGGTTTAATTAAAACGATATATTAAGTAGGAGCAGTGGCGCGATATAGAAATTATTAAAAATAATTCAAATTAGGGGTATGATTTGACATAATGAATTTAATAATATACATAGAAATTGTACGATTTGCCATCACGTTTTACCGATAGAATCGCGAAGGCAGCACGAATCCGAATGAACGACAGCTCTTCAACATTTCGTTACGTTGCATAACGTACGTATCTACTTCGTTGCTATATATCGCTCATGCGCATCTCGGGAGTTGCAATCAGCGCGCAGGCACACATTAAATACGATCCCTGGCGCGCTATTAAATGCTGCACGCGCCTTCATCAGCTGTCTGAACGAATAGATGAAAACGAAGGAGCCCGGGAGATTTGCCGAAGCACCTCCACGTGCATCTCCGTGATGAAATCCGATAGAAATACAACGTTCCACGGTTCACACTACGAATGTACTGATGTAAAGACGTGCATCATATATTTCGCGAGGAATAATTTCCTTTGCCTTTCCTCCTTTCCTCTTTTTCATAAAGTCGTTCGATATGAGCGATACGAATTTTCGTCTTTCTGAAATTATATTAATACATTTTGCTGCAAGTATCGAATCTCTGTAATTTCCAACGATATGTGATAAGGGATGTTCTGTCAGCTGAAGTTTTATATACGGACTGCTATTTTATTCTTATCAATCTGTAATATCCACAGATTTCTAGAAATATCTATATATATTCCTCTACCTTTGTAAAATGAACGTCAAGTCAATTTCAGATAATTTAATAAGAAAAGAGATGACGGTCATCTTTATCTGGTCATGACCGAACTATTATAGCACACCTAAATAAACGTGTAATTATTCGTTGTAGATTTTATTTCTGCATTTGCAATGAATAACTGCACACTTTGCAAATATTATTTAGCTCTTACTTACAATCATGAAAGATATACAATTATATCCGGGTGATCTTCACAGATTAATACCGACGCTTACAAAGCATCACAAAATACTGCACTGTTAAATTCATAATGTCGAATTATATTCAATTCGAGTTATTTTTAATGAATTTTATAGGTCGCCACTGTCTTATTCAATATGTCGCTAATCTAACTACCACAATGTAGTGGGGCAGTTTCTCAAGAAAATATTATATTTAATTTATTATTTATTAAATGCATACGTTATAATATGGATGTTATTTACTTGACTAACTACAGTTGATTTACATTTGGTACATAACAATAAAGATACAATAAAGATAAATATTTTAGCACACATGAAAGTTAAAAATAACAAAATGTTATTTTCATGCAAGAAACTGGCCATTACTCTTTTGATATCTAACAGTGTATGTGAAACTCTCCGCACGAAACATCTGTAACGCGTTACGTTAAGTATTGATCCTAAAATTGAGTATGTACGTAACAGTAAACTTGTTATGTTAATGCACAAAAAAACTCATGAAGTAATGTTTAATGTTTAACGAGTTTTAATTTACAATCAGTACTTAATGTAATGTAACGTAACAGATACTGTAACATGTTACAGATATTCTTGTAGGAAGAGCCTAACATAGTCTTCTTGGTTGCAACTTGATCCATAATAAACTATAGCTTGTTAGCGATATAGATATCTTTATAGAAATTTGTAGTAATATTTGTGTTATTCATAAGAGGCTAAACATTTGATGAATATTTACTCGCACGGATCTTACCGAGACAAGCTGTCGCGGAAAAATCTACATTTCATATCGTCGCAGATTATTCCTTGGAAGGCCTCATGCCGGATCAGCCGGATGTACCTTATTTTGTAAGAATTATAGTATTGAAGTTTATTAAGTATTACAGTATATTACTGTACGAGAAAATTAATTTTTTTAGTCGCAGAGCCATATTACCGCGTAAGGGAGTGCAGCTCGTTTCCCTGCTAAATTCTCCCGTTATATGAGGATACTGTATAAATCGCGTTTACGGTACTAAATTTAATGCATTTGCCGACTCGCTTGCTATTAAGCACCGCACGTGTCTTCATCTGCTTCTTCCATAGTCAAATGAATAGGAGAGGCGCGTACATAATGCCGAAATAACGACGTCGTAGGAGAGCACAGGAGGAGCAATGAAGCATAGCAGCATGGCGCTATTATATAGCAACGTTCGTTTGCGGTTAATTAAGATTTAACAATTTCCACGGTAAATTCAGCTACTCGAAACGCCCGTTTCGTTTCGCTACTCGCCATGCTGCACAGAAAGTGCATTCTTTTCCGGCGATGTTAATTATACGCGTGGCGATATGTATTTCACCTGCGTAGTAAAGCTTCTCGTTGAACACTTGTACAAACTGCCGTACACGTGCATCCGAGTATGTGATTACAACATAAAGGAGAAACTATAAAAAATGTATTCTCTCTTTTCCGTGTCATGTGTGCTAACTGCAAGCAGACCGCGGACCTAGCAACGAGAAATGTGGCTATGATTCGAGCACGCACGCGATGCAACGGAAGCTGCAAGGAAAAACGCGGCAACAAAACCACGCGCTTAACGCGAGGCTTGGCGCTACGTGTATCTTTTGGAAAAAAAAGAAACAAAACAAAACAAAACGGAAAAGCTCTGGTTTGCACAACCGGGATGCAAGGGTGTGGAGTCGTACTTGAAGCGAAACGAGCGGGTGAAGCAGTGAAGCTCCCGCCGCGCCGGCTCGACCGGGACGCGAGAATATTTATGACTCCGTACGAATCCGCCGATTTCTAATTAACGCTCGTTACATGCTTCGGTAAACTCGAAGATCGAGTCCGTTATCCCGGTTGGCGATCGACGTTGAAACGTTGAAATGGTGAGTTCGATGTCTCGCTAATTGCACGGCGACCGAAACCGCGAAGACTCCGGGTTCGACTTTTGCACCGACCGAGGAAGACGTTGATTATCAGCGCTACAAATCGCAAGTCGTAGTCTTCGTTTCTTCTTGATTCTGTCGCCACGAATGAGCACGGGAGCGCGACGTTGCTACAAGTAATCGGGCGTCATCGCGAACGGCGCTACTTAATCGCTATTAATTCCTCGCGTTAATCCGGGGTGATGGGTTAAACAAAACCGCGAAGAGCGCAGAACGCGGAATATCGGGGCCCATGCGCAAGAAAGCACCAGTGCATCCGGCGAAATCCCGGCAAAAAGCCGAGTCGCCGCGCCGCCGCGCCGCCGCGCCGTATACTCCGCTGATGTGTTAACGGCAGGAATGCGGTTCGATTTTTGCGCTGTTCGCTCGGTTGGTGACTCGCCAACCGAGTGCACGCATACGTGCGCATTTAGCGGCGCGATGACGTGCCCGCCGGTCGGCTCTCTTGTTGCCGACCACCTCGCACAAGGTGGAAATACCGCGCCGCCTCCTTTTTTTCTTTCTCCGCGAACCGGCCGCCTTCCGTTCGTTTCGAGTCCCGAGTACGGGCTACGGGGAAATAACGAACGCCAGAGTGCAAAGGTCTCGCAATACGGTGATTATTTTACGTTCTTATTGATTCCATTTCGAGAAAGCCGCCTGACGGGCTCGCACCTGCCATATATTTCATTACACACGGACGGAATCGATCGAAATAAAGTGAATTATTTCGAAATATTAAAAGATAGATGATCGAGATATTATCGTCGGAACGGCTTATGTTCGTTTGCCACGTTCATTCTGGTTCCCGAGTTAATTGCGCGGTTCTCCGCTTGTTGCAGGAAACATCAGGACCAAGGCGGTACTCGACGTCGAGACGAAGAGGGGATATTGGTTAACCGTTTACGCCCAGGATCACGGAGTGGTTCCGTTGAGTTCGAGTCTGCAAGTAAGTTTCAGCAATTGGATCGTAAATTATAGAGATTGCCGAAAAAAAGAAGCGTTTGAAAAACATTAGATATATACTAAATATAGGAACTAACATCGTTCTCGCTTAACGAGCTATTTAATCAAATGGTTATTGCTGTTTCCATTTTATCATTCCCTTATTTTTAACACAACTTAAAAAATTAATTTTATTGCAATTCAATAATAGTTTCACCGTTCGCGCATATCACTCTTCTTCGCTGCTATACAGATAAACAATCGATTAATTACTTTCGAAGCAAATTTATAATTGTTAAAACTATAAGAGATGGAAAGAAGTTTTCAATAAAAGTTTCATGGTTTCAAAAATACTTTATAATAATGATAAAAAATGTTTTTGTTTAATAAATAATTTTTATTTAAAAAATAAGAAATTAAAACTATTTGTCATCATTATATAAAGTATTCTTAAAATTATTCATCTACTGAAAACATTTTAATCCATTTTTTAAAGCTTCGATGATATTCGCTTCAAAAGAAACTCATTTTAAAAACTCAGAGGGTGAAACACTCCTTTTTATCAAAGGAGTGTTTCATCCCTTAAAAGTGCGTACATATAAAAAAAATGTGTCCCCTGACTGATTCTAACCGAATGAGTGTGTCGCTCACACTGGTTACAAAGCCAAATGACGCAAATTAGGATAACTAGCAAAAAACCACAAAGCAAGATTGACAAATAAGAGCGCTTTCCAATTGCTTGACAGATCGTGACCCAAACGTAGCAAATTAATTCACTTATTTTCAGTATAAATAATTCAACCCTTTTAATTACGCATTCTTTGTTGTCACAATAACCTCATAACCTTGGAAGAATTAAATTATTTATTAACACTGAAAATGTGAAAACCGATTTACACTCAATTGCACTAATTGCCGTAATCATCGACACAACGTTACACATCCGTACTCAGCTCGAGGGTACTAGTCGGATGTGTACCGTTGTATCGACGATTACGGCAATTAGTGCAATTGAGTGCAAATCGGTTTTCATATTTTAAATGTTACTAAATAATTTAATTCTTTCAAGGTTATGAGGTTATCGTGATAACAAAGAATATATAATTAAAAAAGTTAAATTATTTATTAATACTGAAAATAAGTGAATTAATTTGCTACATTTGTGTGAATATGTGTCAAACAATTAGAAAGCATATAAATAAGAAAAAGACAAACGTGAAGGAATAATTATACTTAATTGTGAATAATTTAAATAAAAGATTATAAAAAGAAATAAAAAGAAAAAACAAAGACAATCAATGATTTAAAAGTAATAAAACGAAAACTGTTAAAGTTGTCATTATGGAAATCCAAGTTACAGTTTTTTTAAATCCTCCGAAGGTACGGGATAAAAAACTGAATGCAATTGCATCAATATACCGAGATGTTTCAAACAAAGTTGCGACTTCTTCTCTTTTTTTCCCCAGTCATTAATTTAATTTAACAAACGCGCGGTAATTTCATTTAATGGGTAATGAACTGGATGTCTCTCCCGCACTTATGCAGGTCTACGTCGAAGTGCTGGATGAGAATGATAATACGCCGCTGACCGAGCTTCCAGTTTACTATCCATCTGTACCCGAGAACTCGCCCGCCAGCGTGAGCGTCCTGCAGATCCGCGCCTTTGATCACGACGTCTCGCCCCAGCAATTCGTCTTCACCATCAGCAGCGGCAATCCGGAGGGATATTTTCTCATCAACTCCACCACCGGTAAGTCCCGAGCGTACAGCTCGCGTATCCCATCGACGGCAAAATGATACCGGTCTCGCGGCAGGATCAGAATGACGGGGTACGTCTTTAGCCACACCCGGTAGCCGGTAATGAGTTCAATCTTGCTGGACGAGAGTTTTAATAGATCCGTTACGTGTGGAACCGGGAGATTGGTCGCTTCTGTGAAAAAGAGTTTTATTCGAATTCTCGTTCGTTATCAGTCAAATCGAAGGATGAAATATTGGCTCGATTCTATACTCTCTAAAAGTGAATCAGTGTATTATTAAGCCGATATTATCTGAAGCTTGCATTTTGAAATCAACGCTTCATATTGGCTGTCGTAACAAACTTGCGATCAGTTTGCAACTAATGTAGAACCGGCTTTACTGAAAAACGATAAATATTCACTGATGATTACAACAATAAGTATAACACTAAAGTCAATTTTGGAGAGTATATATACTGTCAATGATTCCGCATCGTAGACACGTAGAGAAAATATAGTTTCTGACAGATCGACGCGCACGATCTATCTTTAGTTTAATGACTTGCTTCTCTCGGACTTAATAACGCGACTCCGCGATATATAAGCGCGTTTAAAGATACGTTGTTCTTACCTCACTTGACCGTGCATGCAAATCCGAGTGATCGAACGTCGTCCATATTCATCAGTCCTTTATCGTTTCGCTTAGCCTTCCTCCTCGCGTGAGACGTTCGAGGATTATATTATAAACGATGAGAGTGCCTATCTTGCAAGCTCGTTAGATCTGGGACATCGTCATGCTTTTGACTTCGAAACCTTCCTAAATAACATAAGAGGCTAGCGTTACGTTGTTTAGTACGATAAAATAATATATGAGAACGGATGTGGAACGGAAAATACGTAATGCGCGACAGATAAGAACTTTATATTTTCGCACGCCAGGGACTTCGCGCGGATGGAGCGCCACTTAGAGTTAAAAATGCAACAAGAATTTTAAAGCGATGAGGTTGCTAGTTTATTGAAACGGGTATTATTTTCGTGTCTATCGAAATCCGAAAGTTCTCGAAATTATGCTGGTTCTTTACCAATTCCTGGCACTCAACCAGGCGTATCCTTACAAACAACGAAAATCTCGTATTCTTCGAAAGTTGTTTGCGATTGGTATTAGTATGCAAAATGAAAGTCGGTTATACCAAGGAGGTGATTCACAATGGAAAAAGTCGGCCGACGTTTGATTTGTATTCATCACCGTCAACCAATCCCCGAAAACTTCCCCTCCGTCAGCTGGCCAATTCGTTTCGCGTGCTATCCGTCCGCGAAACTTTTAATGTTCGGGATTGTGCAAAACTTGGCCCGGCTCACCCGCGAATGGCGACCTTTTGTCATTTCACATGCGAGGAGAAAATGGAACGAACGGTCGATTGACCGAACCTTAAAACGTGGCCCGACATATGTGGTATTGCGGTCGTTCTTCACCATATATCAAACGGAAATACTTGGTTATAACCAATCAATCGGCTATAAATGTCATCGGGTTATCAATGTTATCGTTGATCAAGTAGCACTCTCTCTAAATCTGAATCAGTGGATAATCACTGATATCAGTGCCAAATATGCCACTGGTAATCAGTGAATTAAATGTGAGATCCCCTAACCTAGCTAATTTTTATTATGTAATCTAATTAACCTTGTTTTAGCGCTTAAATTCAATGAATATGGCATTGGAAGATTAAAATTAACATGCAAATATCAGTATTTTAGTTATTAATGCTCAAACATTTTTGCTTTTTGAACTTCACTGATTGTCAGTGTTAAGTATGCCACTGGGTAATTAGTGACTATCCACTGATTCAGATTTATAGAGCACGAATTTTATTTTTACATGGTTATTATTAAAGCTTGATCTCGGAAAGTCAAAGTACATTCACGTCACAATAATTATTTCTACCTTTGATATACTTTATTTATTTATATACATACAGATAAAAACAACTTCAAAATCGATTTCTTTCTTTTGTCTTTCGGTTTTTTATTGTATTATACTTCTTATGTGCATTTAGATATTACATTTATTATAACAGATAATATATATAATAGTGAAAAGTTTATTTATTATTAATAACAGATTTTAATTGTTAAATGCAGGTTGTTTCATTCTTTTAACAAAAATTAGGGAAGTTAATTTATTAGATACTGGAGAAGGATGATATTATTCATTTTAATAAATCAAGAAGAAATATGAGGTATCACATTCCTTGCTGCAATTTCATTCTTATGGAATAATTAAATGTTAATATGTAATTAAACGGGATTATACGTTCTTATTCCTAATAACTTTTATAAGCTTTACACATTCTGTCACGCTTTTAACCTAATTACTATTTAGATTTTAAGATAATGTGATTGGGATCTGAATAGTTGCGCTATTGGTTGGTGGCTATTGGTACTGGTTGTGCAGAAGACAAAGGCTGCATTCAGAAGATAAACAATAATTTAATTTGACTTATTGTTAATCCACTGGTTCTTTATCTCTTGAAATGAATTATCTGTTAATGAATATCACGTTAATAATAGTGTTTTTACAATTTAATCCTCTTATTGTCAATGTCTACTGGACATTTTTTATTTTTAAAAAGCCGTCTATGATGCCAATAATAATGGTGTAGTAAATTGTAAGAGCCATAAAAATAACACCTGAGTCGTGAAGATCAATGACACTGATAGATCGGTATATGTGTAAGCTATGGATCTAAAAACGTGAGCTCTATATTACATATAATATCTAATAATTTGATAGCTAATAATTTGATCGCTTATAATTATTTTATTTTTTTGTATTAAGAGAATATTTGATTTTAATTAATTTTCCGAACACATTGCTAAACTATTGTACAGTGATTGTGGGATCAAATGCTCTACTTCGACGCTCGATTATCTAATATTTTATATGAAGTATAGAAGCTCGAATTGAAAGATAGTCGTTCACTTATATTTTATTCTCGTAAGAGTAATCGCGCAACTCTCATCGAGTTATCGGATAAATAAAAAGAATTCTACTATGCTGTTTATCCCGTTCTTTCTCTGACAAGTCCTTTTTTTTATATTATCTTGGATTACATCACGGAGATGAAAAGATTGCATCAGCGATTGGACGTCCATTGCGAGATTGAATCGGATGTTTCACGATCTTTTTAGTAATGGCGAGCACACTGTCTGATGGGATGAAGTATTATTCCTTGTTTGATATTCTGAATTGGAATATATTGTCAAAGAGAAAAGTACAGATAGATATCATTGCGAGTACACGAGTCCAATGTTGTACATTGTAACTATCAGCGCTCTGTCCCAGTTTCAGCCCGACAGCAATGCTACTCCACCAACAGCAATTACTGCAACGTAATACAACGGACGGACGGGCGGACGGCTTCCAAATTCCGTGTAATACCGGCTAAATTGGTTTCCGCCACCCCGAAGAAGAGGTATCGTCGATTTTATTGCCGTTCGCCTTTGCGCGCGCGATGGAATTATTATTTATTACCAACGTGGCGCGTTGCCGTTTAGCGACGTTGCTCGATTTTTGCGATAGACAGAACCAGTGGTTATATCGGGTTGCCCGGTTGCAACACGATCAGTTGGACTAAAGCGGGATAAAACGGACATTTACGCCACTGCCGCGTTTATCTCCATAGAGAGCGCAACGTATCGCCTACTAGTTTCTCTGCAGCAAATACGCCGCAGATTTCTATTTACTTTGCGTTATTACGTTCCGTGGGGAATCCTGCGTATAACGAAAGCCGAGGCAACGAAAGAAATTGCGGTTTTTACTAATGACGGTGTTATGATAGCTCAGAGTCACTGTAAGTTCAAGGGAACTGTTGGATACGTGGATACTCTTTGCACAGCAGGTGTAAGAGTCTCATAAACTGTTTAAAATTTATTTTACACGGTCCAACTTAATCAGTAAATTTATATGAAGGATTTTTCGTAAAAACTAAATCCGAAAAGTTAAAATTTTCACGGAACGGAAAAATTTCTCATCTTCAAACTGTTTATTGTATAAATATGTTAATTTTTCTCTGGGCGTATAATAAATATAGAAACCAAATTTTAGATTATGATTAATATTTTAAAGACTCATTAATTAAAAATATATAAAATCTCTGGACTTATTTAGTTTTATATTGACCATCTATGTATTTATCCTATATTTATATTTATGTTTTTTAACATAACATTGACATATTCAATTTCCAATTAGTTTCATTGTACATACACTTCTCAATATACATTGTCTTTTTACTATCTTTTATTTCAAATTCTTATTTGTATTTTGGATTATCTCTGAATTCACTTTAAGTCGATAATATCGAGAAAAATGAAGAATCGTCGTTTTTACTGAAACGAGGTGTTGCGCGAGAGCTAACATTATTTCGCGGCCCATATTAAAGGGTCTTCATCGTAAAAGCGTACCATCTTTTTTTCAAAAAGAGTCGCGACCGAGGGCCGGGAACTTGTTTCCGCAATTAAATCACCGGATCACTCGATTAATGCATCACCTCGCTTTTGCTACGTGCGGACGCCTCTTTCGCATCCGCGTGCACACATTCCGCGGGCATCAATCATCGGCCGCCGCGGTCTCTCGATCAATTTTCACGAACGCCCGATAACAAGCAAGGAGACCGTGAGTTTTTTTTAATCTACCGGGACACGCGTTGCAGGTAAGGGCGGTGGAAAAGGCCAGGCTCGGCAAAAAGGCTACTCCATCATGCGCTCTAGAATGCACGTTGAAATAACGCGTCACGGTACATAGCATGTACGTGCTTTACGATTACACTGTCGCCTCTCCGCCCTCATTAACATTATTATGTAGCGCAAGGCGATGCTGGTGTGTTATTTTACGATCTAAGACTATATGTATACCTAAGCCAGTGTATGCACGCGGAGATAAAAGTATAAGAAAGTTTACAATAAAATAAGATTCCTTATATTAAAACAATTAACAAATTACAAATTGGGCCTTTAGAAATCGGCGCTGTAATAATTGCGCATTTATTTCGATTGATCTAAAACAATTCTCTATAAAAAAAAATAATATATTCGTCGAACGTTTCGGCTAATTTCTAGCCTTCATCAGTGAATGTGTTACGTAAAATCCATAAAAATCTTCATCCTATGGTTACACTCCGACATCAAATTTCCCATAACTAGTTAAGCTGGATGGTCAACGATGTTTGACCTCAGGAGTACGTCAAATACAAATTAGTTCTAACACCATAGTTGTTGTAACGCAAATTCTTTTTCTCGTGCATTAAAATAAGACGAAACGACGATAATTAAATAAATATAATATATATTGTATAAATCGATGATATTCATGCTGCGGTGTTAATTGTCGTAATGAAAATATGTGTCACAATCGAAATAAACGCGCAATTATTACAACGTCGATTCCTAAAGGCCTATTTGTAATTTGTTAATTGTTATAAGAAAGTTACTCGCGGAAAAGTCGTGTGTTACGTTCAAAAAAGCAATAAACACGTACTTCTTAATGAGTAAATAAAACAAATGCTTTATTTGAAAATATATTTAATGTTTTTATTTCCGATAATTTTAATTATGAATGCAGTGTATTTTATCTTCCATGTATTTGAATAATGCAAAAAGATACTCGTATTGTTAGATATTGAAAGAGGTAATCTAATTCCTTAAACACACACACACAATATTTTAGTATTTTAATCTTCCATGTATATATATTAAAATATAAATCAATCCATTTCTGTGATTAATTTCAAAATAAATAACGTCTATATATATTGTATGCACTCAGTAAATAATAAATTAAATTTAAATCAAATTTAATACATTTTCTTGAATAAAATTGTTTAATTTCATTATTGTTTTAATTAAATTAACGTCGAGTAGAAACAATGGGGGAGATTTTTATTTAAAAAATCTTGTTTACAGAAGAAAACATAAAATTCACAATTTATTCACAATAAATACATTCTAGCTTAATATAAATAAAGGAAACCATGTTTATGACCTTAGAAGTTAAATTCTCGATTATACAAATACTTTTTGTACAATAATCCAATTTACATTTTCGCTCATTTCATTGAAATAGCATATTTCAATTTACGAGTATATCTTTTTATGTAACACACAAATAATTTTGAAAAATATATAATCTATTTTATTCTTCATTGGCTATTTATTCTTTGTTAATAAATTGCTAATTAATGTTTACTTTTAAAAAATAAGGTTTTTTCAAAAGACATTTTTCCTGTACAAGTACTTTTTGAATTTACTGTATATTTTTCTTAATGAAGTATTTCGAATGAAAGGTAATGCCCGAAAGGTATGCTCATCGGACATGTATATATCTCAGGTGCTAACCGGCGTATTCGCACGCAGCGGTCGCCCCCAGTTACAGCAGCACGTAGCTAAGATACGACGATGGAGAGAACAATGGCGGTGTTATACGACGGTACGGAATTAGATTAGATAGATCTTGGTCGAGTAATGCGAGCTCGCCCATGGAAACGAGCTTGCACAAACGAACGGCACACGACCTCGTACCTAGTCGGACTAATCGCCCGGTTAAGTCGCGCTTTCCGCGCGTAATGCGCCACCACGCAAAAATGTTCCCTTGCGTTGGGGTGGCTAAATAGAACGTAAAACGTAGGTATTAATTAGACCCCCGTTAAGCACTAGCGGCACGGGACGGGTAGCTTTTAGAAATCCCCGGCTTTTTGTTAAACCGACCCTGGACGTTGCAAATATGCCCGACTAATTTCATTAATTACGCGAAAAGTGGAGAAATATGAGATTTTATTCCGTGTGGATGTACGTCGCTGATTGCCAGCGATGTTATTACTATAAACGGTCGCAATTCATATCAATTCGATTGATGTATCTGCCGCTTTTAATAACGGCAACGAAAATGGCGGAACTTTATCGAAATATATTGAGGTGGTTTTTTTTCCCTCTCATTTTGATAAAAATATTATACACGTTATTTTTATACTAATGGAACATTACCGCGTGATTGAAAATATGATCGAGAGAACTTGACTAGTTGGGGGAAACTCGAAACCAGTTCTTCAACCCTTTAAGTTTTTCATTCGCGCCATGAAACTCGCGATTGTCTTAAATACGGGCGCGAGACCCCTGCAGGCAAATTTCATAAAACGCTCGCCGCACCGCTCGTGAAAGACAGATAATCTTAGCTCGTCATAAGGGAATAATCCCGATAAAACTTTCTCCCAGCGAGAGATGAGCGGCCTTTAAGCGGCCTTCCCCGTTGCTCCGGCGCCGTTAACCCGGAAGCATTTTTCACTATCATCATAAAATATTACTCCGTCGAGCGTTCCGCCCGGTACTTCAAGGGGAAAACCGTCCTCGCGACGTCCATTGGGACTTACGCGCGGCAGAAAATAAATTCGTCGTTATCCCGGACAGAGAATTCTTATTTTGCGATCGGCAAACGGCGCGGCGCGGCGGCAAAAATCGGTGTCGTCGATAATATCGTAAATAATTTTACCTAACTGCAATCGTTGATTTCCAATAACGAATTTCCCGCTAGCCGACACGCGCGCGAGCGTGGGCGTGCATTCCTATCAGGCCGAGGGTAGACACGGCCCAGAGGGTGAGGAACGAAAACGAAAAGCAATTATTTAAATGCGTTCTACAGCACCAGAGCTCTGTACATTCGCATTCGCGTTCGCGGCTCGATCGAACGGCATTTCCCGCAATTCCCCTTTTTTTCCTGTCCATCGCCGCGCTTCCGCTCGCCTTCCGTACGCCTTTTCTATCAATCCCCCTTTTTTTCTGCTACTTCCCATTTGATGATAAAAAGAACGTGCTGAAGGCCGCCACGTTTGAAATTGTCGACGAAATCTACGGGAAAAAGGCGCAATTAATCGAGTCTCGAAACGGCGCGAACTCGATTAGAGCAACGGAAATTAGATTTGAAGATCTCATGCTCTTCCGTGGATATTGTTTCGGCGTTTTCGTTCCACCGTGGCTCAAGAGCGGCCCGATATAACGCAACGCGTTCAACACGCGATCGGCGTTAGCCGGCGAAAACGTGAACTAGTTTGTTTTAATGACGATGCCCGGTACCGTATCAGTTGCACGAGTTCGGATTCACGCCACACTAATCATAACGGGGCCGCAAAGCGAGAATTACGAGTTCTTCGACATCGCCTTGTCGGCGCGGCGGATCAGAGCTCCGAGCGGAACGACAACGGCTTCCTCGTAACTCGATTAGCAGAGCTCGCGGTGTAATATAAAATCTGGGCCGTCAGCGACACTGCCGTCACCGGAAGCCGTAAGACTAATAAAAAAAGGATCACTTTGGCTTTGTACAACGTGGCCGTGCGCTAAAGGGCTTCTTTTTTTTGTTTGGTGGTGTCGCTTTGTTGAAGCGTCACGCTTTGCGTCTCATGGAGATTTTTTGCGCGAGACTTACCTTCGCTAGGTAAACTTCTGTGTATCACCCTTGTGCTTATCAAAAACATCTCTTTATATCTCTAATATTAATTATAATCTAATATTAATCTAATATTAATTGTCCTTTCCTAAACAAATAGGGTAAACTAGGGTATTATGGCCATACCGAAAAGATGGCCATAGGCCATAATTTCTCCAATAATTGATAAATAGTGCATTTTTATAGTCGTTCTTAAAGATAATCAATATTTACAGTAGTTCATATGAGTACACTGTGTGTTCAAAATAACAATATTATAAATATTATCTAATATTTTTTCTTTCGACTATCTGCAAAGTTTTGCACGTGTCTTCTAAAAACTGTTATAATGTCTAATAAATTACAGTTAAGCTGCCATAATCAACATTAAATACACAATAAATGTACGTAAATTGCAATGTGACCTATAATTAATACTTTTATTTTCACTATTTATTTAGAAATACTATGGCTATCTTTCTTAATATCATGGCCATCTTTTCCCTAAAAATCAGATAAGATGGCCAATGCTTACTTTGTAATATTTTGATAAAATTAAAGTTCTGTTAAGTATTTTCTCTTTAATTTCGATAGTATTTGTTACTTTAAGCTTCAGTGAAAGTAATATCCCAAATATTGTTAAAAAGTAACAAGAATAAATGTATGTTTTTTGCATTTTAAAAAACTATGGCCATCATACCCGAGTTTATCTAAAGTTTAGTCATACCTAATATAATTAATATTTGTATAACATCTAGGAATATTGTATGCTTATGAAGTTTCAAAAAAAAATCCTCATCAAAATTTAAGACAGTTAGCCAGAGATTTTGTCCGTTTGCCGGAAAGCCGGAAATTCGTTAACAAAAAGCCAGAATTGAAATTTCCGGCTAAAAACTGAAGAGGTAACCTATCATGTTATGAAAGAGTTAATTATTTTATAAGCAGTATTTTGTCAAAATTGGGAGGTCTAGCGCTCCGAACTGTCATCTTCTCTTGGAAGTTTTCCGTAAAGTAGTACACCAGAAGAATTTCTCCCCTCGTCAGTTACTTCGCGTCCGCAAATTTTTGCTCAATCGAGTTTCCGAGCGGAGTTCGTGCCCATGATGAAAGGGATTCCGTGGAACGTAAAATGAAGCTCGATATCGCGGCGGTACCGTTGAAAGAGATGGGGAGTACTCGACGCACTGCAAAATCTGAACGCTATAATTTCGTCGGGCTCGTTCCATCGGACCGATCTTTGTCTCGGTAAATGGAGGGCCTTCCGTTCACCCGCAATTCGAGGGTTGTACCGCTTCCCTCGTCCTCCACCCGCAGGATTTTATCGAGGGTGGGTCTCGCGCAAAGTGCCACCGTTTTACTGTCCTGCCGCAGCACGGAACGCCGCTCGATCCCGTTATTTATTAATCATTGAATGGTCTGCTTAATCTCTGCACTATTCGTATTACAGGTCTCATCAGCACCAGTGGTAGGAAGCTCGATCGTGAGAATCAAGCGGAGCACGTGTTGGAGGTAAGTCAAATAATTGAATTTTTTTTCGAAGGGATTATAAGTACCTTTGCGCACAGAAAAAGAAACTTTCGGGAAAACGTTTACTGTCAATTGAAGAGTTATTTTATTAACAATATTAACCCTTACCGTACCATCTACAATTTGGTGCCTCATCCATACCATCAAGGGTCACTTTAAATCTCTTTGTTTTTTCACCTCTTAAAAATAATTTAAAAAATCTCTAAAAATTCACCAACATACTTTCAACTTTCTAGAATAAATATTGACTCTTTATTTTGGAAAATAATAAAATGTAACATAATTTATAATTACCGAAAGACTCAAAGAAACTTGCACGAACAGGAATCGCTCGGTCACTAGTTACCCACACACACATATTAGTACGATAAGGGTTAAAAATCTTTATTTTAGACCGCATATGTAAGAAACATAATCAATACTGGAAATTTAAAATGCCTATTACGGTCGAAGCTGGATCTTCATTGCTTTAAATAATTCAATCGTGAATTACTAATATACACTATATATGTACTTGCATATATACCATATTGTAGTCTTTTTCAAACTGCGCGCCGAATTGTTTTTCCGGACTATAAACGCAATTAAAACTACTCTAGTAATCGCGAATTAAATTGACAAGCAATTTAATAATTTAATGCTGATCATCAAGTATCATATTATAAGGATGTTAAAATGTTGAAACTGTTAATAAAGTTATTTTATTGTATAAAAAAATATTTGTGTACTAAAGGTGTATAAAAAATTTTTTATACACGTAATCTTTAGATACTTTGTGAGAAAATGATACGCATAAAATGTTGCAAAAGTTGTTTTATTAAAAGTTGTAAATAACACTAGTTTAAAAATGTTTTCAAAGTTATTAAAAGACAAATGTTTTCTTTTAATAACTTTGAACTAGACAAGATCTCTAGATTTTTTTTCTGCTGAAAATGATGCGGCAAGTTTTTCAAGTTCTAATAATATAATTGTGAACGAATTCGAAGCGTGAATAAACTTCGAGGAAACAGATTCTGAGCGCATCGTGTTTTCGCAGTTAGCGATGCTTAGACGACGATCTAATCAGTTTCAAAATCGTTAGAGCAAATCGTGTTTCCTAATGACGCGTTAATGCTAACTACTAATTGATGGATTGACGCATCCTTTCTCGTTTCGCTCGTCCATTCGTTCGTTTCTCAACAATACTTTCGATATAAAGTTCTGGAAACTGTCGCTTTTGCCTTCTCTACTTCGTCTGCTCGTCGGCGCTCGATATTGTCGAAGTGGAAATGAGGAAGAAAATCGCATCCTCCGTGAGATTGAAAAGTAAAATGAGGAAAATCTGCTGTCTGTGACGATAAAAGCGAGAAGGCTAACTTGAGGGTAGCACGGTGAGAAAAGGGATGGTATAAATGGGCGGGGGGAGGGCGGGAGGCAAAAGACCAAGAAACGAATGGACGACTTGGGACAACGACAGAAAGAAAGAGGGGTAAAAGTGGCAGAAGAAGGAAGGGGAAACTTCGGATAGAACAACGCTGAAAAGGGTACAATGGTTCTAAGAAGAAGAGTCGTAGGGTGAGACATCGGGGAGGCAAGACATTTCTCTGGGGAAGGTCGACGCAGCCTCCCGGGGAATTTCTACCTGCATCGGGATTAAAGGAAGAGCTCGCGATAGTCTCACGTCGTGTACGAACGGTAGACACAGAAATTTCGCCGGGGCGATAAAAGTAGGGAAAGAGACGATACCAATTTCACCAAAAAGCTTCTATACGATTGATAGGATAAACGGCCTAACTTTATCCTCGGCATTTTCCTTCCTCTACATCCACGAAGCATCCCATTTTGAGAATTTCTTTAGCTGATATACTCCCAGCTTTTTCCCAAAGTGCTGGAACTCTTAAGATGTTTCAAAGCGTTCTACTGATTAAGTGTAAAATATTAGTGTAAATAGGTGTCTCCGAAGAGTATATTTTGTTAATAAATACACAAAAAGAACGACTTTGCTGAAATATCTAAAAATTTAATTAGATATACAGATGTGAAAATAATTTTGTTAGGCTATCAAAATAATTATGTAGGACATCAAGCATAATGAAAAAAAATTTTGATATTTTAGCAACAAGCTTGAGCGTACTACATAATTATTTTGTGTTGTAAAATGTTCGTAGAATACTTCAGATCTTTTATGGTATAAATACTGTAAATGGTTGGTGCCTAGACCTAATACTTTTGGATCGTATTATAGGTCAGATCACGTACAGGTCTCTCGGTGTAAATGTAACCCTTGTAGTACAAAAGACTCAAATATAAAAAAAAATAAAACTCGTTTATTTCTTCATCGATCGCTTGTTTTCCGAGCGTGTGTCTGTTTCTTATATTATTAGATTTGTTCACATTGTTTGAAATCCTCAAAGTATTTGCTCTTAAAATAAAATAAAAAAATATTCGGGCATTGAAAGAGAGTAAAGATGAATGCAAAAAGGGCAAAGCAATGCGAAGAGACCTTTTATAATGCATAAAAAATCTGATACACATACTCTTTTATGAATCTAAAAAATTAAACGTGCTTATATTTAAATATTAGCTTCAACACCAACTTTAACAAATAGTTTAAAACGAATCGTTTTCAAATCTGTATTTAACTAAATTTTTAGATACTTCAGCAAAAATTTATTAGTTTTTTCTTAATGTAAGAATGACTATGGCGGTTGTTCGTATGTTTAAAACTGTTTTAAGTTCAATTTTAAGTTGACATAATTAATCACAAGCATTAGCGTCTTAAAATATTATTTGTCTTGAATTAAGAACCGATTATACATATATGAATACCATCTGCTTATGAGCAGAGGATTGCTTATGATAATGTCATAAATTTCACAAATTCAGATTTCACCTTGATCGCAAAACTTACAATACGTGTCTATTATCCTGACTCTAATTGCAGTTTTCTACAAATTCATTCCAGCGTCACTTATCTGGCATTGTTGTGCGTTCAAAAAATTATTTTGTAAATAAAATTATAATAGATGGTTCTTACTTTCATTCTGTTCTGAAGAAAACTATTTTTCAACGTTTCCCACTAATTTAAATTCCGACTTTTTCCTGAAATAGCATAATGATTAATAATAAGTGCTTATGCTGTCCATAAAATTTCATTCATAGGACTCACAATACAGCAGATTGTCGTAATGTTCGTGAAATTATAATTATGTAATGCCGCAAGTTCCGAATATATACGAAATAGTTTCTAGATTTCATTTTTATATGAATTTTTAAACGCGTTCGAAAATTCCTGAATTATTCACGACAGTTAAAGTGGTTCTGATACTACAAAATCGCATCAGGTAATGCCGGGGAAAAAAAAACATACGCGGAACATTACGGCAGTAAAGTATTTCGTGATTAACACAAGCATATGCTCGTCCCAAATTAAATTGCACGTTATTGGTTTTAATGGCCGTACTCTCGTTCATTCGCATGTCGCGCACAGTTTAAATTTTCGACACAACCCACCGACTGATCTAATTAAGTGCACTCTGTAACAGAATAGGATATTGAAAATCAAATTGTATCATCGCTTTGCATTTTAAACCGTACATCAATATTTGTTACTAATACGACTAAGGATTATTTAATGAAGGACTATTGATAAAGCTCAATGCTATTTATTTCGAGACAAATAATATTTAAAATTTATGTCATATAAATAATATTTTCCGGAAGATACACAATGAGTAGACCCTTTAAGTATTTAAATCCACCTCGTGTGTGAGTCTAATTTCGTTAGATATTATTACGGAAATTTCTCCGACGGATCCGTAACGCGACCAGGAAATCACTTTAAGGGGCTTTGATCTTCCGATGCGGGTTGTTAACAGCATGTTTGTGTTCGTAACCGAGTTAAATGAGTCTCGGCTCTAAAAACAAGAGTTCGTGAAAACGATCACCTCCCCTGTGACCCCTGCCGTGCCACCTTCTTGTAGAGAAACTTCGACAATTTTGCAAAGTCTCTCCGCCACGAATAATTAATGAGTGTACGGAGCTTTCTCTTTTAGCGCTTTCTTTTAACGCAAGCTACGTCGATTACCTCTTCGTTATCAATCACGCGGATTAAATCGCTCGTTCGGTTCATTACACTCTTTGAGTAAAAGAAGGGAAGTTTTTAACATCGACAAATAGTATCATATATAAAGTATTTCCAAATATGTTTTCAATAATTCATGTACAGTGAATGCAGAAAATATTCACATTACAGAGATCGGTGTAAAAATTAACAAAGTTTACTGAGATTTGAATTCGGAATCCCTTGTTCTCTCTCTCAAATCTAGCACTTATTGTTAGTGTGCTACTCTAACGATGCTTCACTATTGTCACAATTATTTCATCTATGTATACCTTTAAATGGTCTTATGGTTGTTTTTATTGTTCTACAATATAAAAATTTTGTTATGAAAAAAGTCTATAAAAAACAAACATTAATTAGCAATTTAACTATGAGTTTCGTCCTAATATAAACAAAAAATTTCGCGGAAATAACTATGTATATATATGCTCTTGGAAGCTAAAGAACCTTGTATTAATCATGAAAAAAGTAGCTTTAGTCAAACTGGTTAAAATTGTGATATTTTATAACCTATGAGATCCTGATCAAAAGAGTCTTCATAAGAAAGGAACAACCATAAAAAATGAATAAATTCTGCTCATCCTGCAAACCTTGTATTAATCATGAAAAAAGTAGCTTTAGTCAAACTGGGGTTAAAATTGTGATATTTTATAACCTATGAGATCCTGATCAAAAGAGTCTTCATAAGAAAGGAACAACCATAAAAAATGAATAAATTCTGCTCATCCTGCTTGTTCATTTTTTATGATTGGGTTCACGATGGAGACTTTTGATCAGCATCTCATAAGTTAATTGCACTTTCAGCCAATTTGACTGTTTTTTATTTACCTACCTAATAAGTGCGAAGTCTTGACTATATAAATACTTTTAATGCGTTTAAAGAGAATAATTTCCATTTCCGCTTATTAAGATAAGGTATTTTCTGATTAGAGAAGCATATAATCTATCTTATTTTATTTTAAATTGCTAATTAATGTTTACTTTCTAAAATTAAGTTTCTTTTTAAGATATCTCTCCTATACTAATATTTTTTAGCACTCACTGTAAGAAACAAAAATTATGTGTCACGCAAGAGTAATCATAAGTAAATAAAATTTTATTTTTTCATTGGTATTCTATATATTGAGCTTCTGCAAACGATGAAAGAGAACGCGTTCAGCTATGTCCTCCTGTATTAGTTATAAAATCCATTTTATTTTCGGATAGCACAATCCGAGTCTATTATAACTATGCCGAACATTGGCGAAATTGATATTGGCCGAAACAGCGATATTGGCAGCACGCTCATCTAAATGGGGCGCATATCCTGTAGTTTTCGCGCGGATCGTTAGATCTTCTTTTTATGACGCTTTCGCTCGCCAAACTCGTTTATCTGTCATCGATATACCGCTTACAGTGTACAGCCCGATGTCAAAGGGCGAGGCGACTGGCTGGTATTTTGGTATGAGAGGTCAACCGAGGTTGCGCGACCTGGTGACCGGGGCGACCGTGTCCCCCTTTTTCATAATTCCACGCATAATTTACGAGTATTCCCGTGGGCTTCGCGCTATGAAGAAGAAACTATTTCTCCACCGACCACGCGTATCTCGCGCCACCAGACGTGCTTTTTTGCATACTGTAATACGGAAAGCGCTCGATGAATCTAAAATATTGACAATACCGTCTCACTTTCGACGGCGCGTGTGCAACGACAGGCAGATCACACTATGTCCTTTTGTTGTTCGATATGCACCGACCTGAGTGATTGAGTGAAAATATTGTGTTGCAAAAACGAGAACGATATAGAAACTGTCGAATTCACAAATATGTGACGAGTACTCGCTGAAGGGCTTTATTGACGTGACTATTGCGTTACCTCTTTTCAGTCAGGCTTTTCAATGCCCTTCTGTTTTCAGGTATGTTTTAGTTACTCCTCCTATTCAAAATGAGCGAGAAAGTTGCTTACTACCGTAGAACAGACCCTCTAACTGCTGCTTGAAGCATCCGCTTGAGAATATTTCATCGAAATTTATGATCGACCAGGCATACTTGAATGCAAATCGAAGTCGCCGATAACAGATAATCCGAGAAGCATGTAAGAATCAATTTTCACTCAACGTATCACTCTTGCAGACGCTGCAGCAAATTTCTGAATTAATTTTCCATCCTATCTTCTAGGAAAAAAGATGAGGATAATCCTGATGAGAAATCGAGAAAGTTAGAAGTATTTAAAAAATGCAGTAGATTAATTGCCCGGAATTTCTATTTGGTCATGCAAATTTCTTACTATACTTAAATAACTTTTAAACGAAATATTTTTACTTCGTATGTTCCTACGAGTCTCCTACAAATGGAAGATTAATTTAAACTCGGTTCAATTCACTCTTTATCTTTTTCTAATTCTAAAAATTATAAAAAAATAATACAGTAAGTTAAATCAAAATTAATCTTACATTGATGAAATTGGCCCTCAGCTACATCTCTAGTGCCATATTAGCACTAGAACCTAACCTAGACTATAGTCTAGGGACGGCAAGTTTAGGGGGGCGGTATTTTTTGAAAAGAAGTTCTAAAAAATAACCATTTTTTGCTACGCGAATGATTGAGAAAATTTTTCATTGATTACTAGAGATTTGCTCGCGTCGCATGCTTTTATTATAGCTTCTACTCATTTCAACAAACGCATGGGATCAAAAAAACGTACACAGGTGTTCCAAAAAGGTCGGGATACCTTTTGAATAATTTCAAAAAAATATAAGTTTTACAGAGAGAGAAAAGTGCTTCAGACAAAAGTTGTAGGGTTCGAAAAGATCTATTTACTGATTTTATCAGTTTAACCTTGAGTGACGTCGCCAAGGTCAGGTTAAGGTCACATCGATTTTTTTAAATGACACGCCCTATTTTTTATTCCAGTTGGTGTCAAGAGCTTTTCAAAACACAGCAATAAAGTTATTTTTTATAAAGTACTTTTCGAGTTATAAAACTTCAAAGTTACAGTACCATCGACATTAGTATTACGCAAGGTGTCCGACGGCTTACTCTTGAATGTTGCACAGGATCATGTCCTGCATAATATTTGTTGAAATCAATATTATTAGAGATTATTTCTCTTATTTTCATTTTTGCACTGAAAATTCATTTTTATAAAAAAATATTAATAACCTTACGGTTTCTCAATCCCTGCAGATGACCTTTGTTTTTTAGTTTCGTCGACATGGTTGTTCCTTAGTTGAAGGGGGGGGGGAGGGGGGGGCAAAATTCACTGTCTAGGGGTGGCAAAAACCTTAATTCGACCCTGGCCGCATCTACTCAAAAGTGATTCCACGATCGATAGCGTCGCGTGTTCGCGCGTGAGCTCCGATTCATAAACCATTATGCCAGCCATCCCCTTGTCATCGAAAGCTTTTTACCCGCTGTCTTCTTAATAGGCACGATTTTTCACGCTTTACCCGACCGCGACGTCGAAAAAATATACCTCCTTCTCTAAGATACACACGGACATATTTCAGGTTCGATGCCGTGCACGGTCGGTCGTTTTCAACATGCACCGCGTATATTAATAAGGTCGGTTCGGACGGGCGCTTGGCGCTATCCTTCACGAGATTTCTTCCGCAGATTCGCGACGGCTGCGCTTCCGCTCGAACGCGGCGCGTAATGCACGCCGATTCCCGACAACGGCACGCCATAAAGCGAAAACGAATGCCAAGCTCACTCAGCGCCTTTTGGGGATGATTAATGCCGAAACGCGTGATTCATCCTGCATAGACAAACGACTATAATTATCTCTATTTGTGCATTTAGTTCTGCGTATTTGAAAAAGTACTTACATTGTTACATATCGTCTACTATAAATCATAATAATTCTGCTACTGTTCTTTTATTTTCCCTTTTATTCAAAACGTTTGTAAAAAAAATAAGCGACATTAGAATGATATAAATAACACAACTAAAATAAGATGTCTTATCCGAATTAGATCTTACTTTTAATACTTAACTTTCAGTACCCACAAAGGGCGTAACCTCCCCGATTTTCATAGACGATTTTTCCGATCTTTTTCCACTTATTGTAAAATATCTTTTGTGCCACGACATTTTAGACTTTCTAACTCAAAAATTCTTTCTTTTTTTAGTCTTCAAACGATAGTTTAAAAAAAATTAGTTAAAATCGATGCACTACAATCTGAGATACAAGCAAAAGAAAACGCTGTGTTACAAATACCCGAATGTGGGTAGATAGGGACTTTTTTGAGATGTGAGTACTGAGGGTTAATAATATTTTGGTGAATTTATATACATATCTAGTTATGTTCGTAAAAAAGCTTCATGATAAATATTTATTAAAAATAAACGATAGAGAATAGGAAAGAATCGATAAATGATGTGAGACTGGGAAAGAAGGGACTCTGCTAGAGCAACTTTATTTCACCCTACACGTCTTGATCTTTTCTCCCTTTTATATTCCTCGTAATCTACCCTACTATCTGTTCGCGAAACCTTTCGTCCTGCTTCCAGCCTCGTCACTCGGACACTCAGAAGCGTCACTGAAGTCGCTTAATTGACATTCTTCCTGCGCCGTCTTTCGCTCACCGTTGTAAGGATTATCGTCGCGACGCCCAACTCTCAATGTCTGAACCTTCTTACGACGGAAACTTCCAAGCCGATGCACGTGACGTTACCGTGACAATGAGAGAGTGCTACCCCACGCCGTTATCAAAGGAACCGAGAAACAATAGGGTAGTGCTTTCGTACGACCGTCATATAGAGATAAGGAGTTTCGCATCTTTGGAAACATCTAGAGAAATGCAAAAATATCCATTCGTTGAATTGTCACCGCGCTATACGTGCGATAAAACTTGCAAATATTTTACTCAACATAACAGATAAAAAGAGTAAATATACCTATGTACAACTTGAAGAGATGGCACAAGGGAATAAAGGCACAATTCTACTTAGAACTTTTTTCCAGAGATTAACGAAAATAAACAAAGAATTGATGTTGTTTATATTGGCTAAATACAAAATATGGCCTTTATTCCATCCATCCTTTCCATTGCATTCTTTTTAAACAATACATCCTTATCTCTTTGATTTTTACAAAATTTATATTATTATTAATTATACCTGCATGAGATAGAAGAATATAAAAAGAATAAATTTTAAGACTCTCTTCTGGTCTTATTTAGACTATAATTTTTATTTTCCTTTTCTAGAACTTGGTTTTAAAGAAAATTATGGGATGACCCCATCTACTATTTAAAGATTAAAATGGTGTCTTAAATAGAACCATTAAGAACTATTTATAAAAATACATTTATAAATACTCTTTATGTTTTAATACTTTAATACTAATCAAGCAACTAAAAAAATGAGAATTTTTCAGTTATTGTTGTTGCAGCAAATAAGCAATATTTTAAGTGTACATCGGTATCAAAAAATTTAATCTTTTTTGTGTCTCAACAAGCGTTAATTAAAACGTCGAATCATTTAATTCTTTTTTCGCTTTTCTCCGAAATACGAAGTGCAAGGGAAAAAAGGGATTGTTCCGTTCGCGCATTCAATGCATAAAGCTGTGTACAGCAGCGGTATATAATTAATGCCTGGCGCCACTCTCATTCGCCTAGTTTCTTTTTCCTCTATTTGCTTTTCACAGCGGATCGCAAAAGATCAAGCTCGGTCTTTTGCGTGCGGCGCTAGTAGGGAGAAAATAATCATGATGAATATCCAGGAATCTCTATGGCGCAGTGGAAACCCTCCACAAATATCTCGTGTGTTTGCGGCCGAATGACGAACGAGATGCAGGGTGCGCGTGGTCGAGGAAAATTCTCGCGGAAAAAAAGACCGAGCATATGCATACTCCGTTGCGAATTGTATTGCGATTCAGATTGTAGAAGGTTAATTGATGCACGATTGTTTGTAAAAACTAATCATACTTTCGGTTACGGGGAAAATAAAAAAAGATTAGTTGCAACAGCAAAAATTTGCGTGTGGTAGCTAAATTCCAGTCGTAACATATGGATACCTAACATCGTATCTGCGAGGTCTAATTTTCATTAGCTATGAGGTCCAAATATTATCATTGTAACAGACAAGCATTTTGCTATTATGTCGATCTATTGATCATTGCAGCAAAAGTTTTCCGTGTAGCAGACAATTTGGTAGCAAGTACAGTTTCAGCAAACCATATTTAGCTGTGGTAGAGACAATTTTCTTTTACACTGACATATCCGATAACTATACAACTAACTTCATGCTGCTAAATAAATTGATCTGTAACAGACATGCATATTTTGCTATCACGTCCTTATATTAGCTACAGCAGTAAATCCTTTGTATGTATTAACAAATTTTATAGCTATAGTAGCTAATGCAATTTCAGCTAATCAGAATTAGCTGTAGCCAGCAACATTTTTTTTTCCATGTTCTACAGAGTGTTTATCACAATTAAACGGTTCCAAAGAAAAGCCGACATTTATCTAGATGAAGCAAGCGTATTCGCCATACTCGGTGTAATATCAATTATTAATTGCGCCTTAAGAAGTACACTTTAATTGAAGGTAAACTTTACGATTGTACGATTGAACGGGGAGGTAAGAAAAAGAAAAATACTATCGCGCGCGTTGTCT
>NW_017297377.1:558634-614772 GCF_001594075.2 Trachymyrmex cornetzi
CCATATTTAGCTGTGGTAGAGACAATTTTCTTTTACACTGACATATCCGATAACTATACAACTAACTTCATGCTGCTAAATAAATTGATCTGTAACAGACATGCATATTTTGCTATCACGTCCTTATATTAGCTACAGCAGTAAATCCTTTGTATGTATTAACAAATTTTATAGCTATAGTAGCTAATGCAATTTCAGCTAATCAGAATTAGCTGTAGCCAGCAACATTTTTTTTTCCATGTTCTACAGAGTGTTTATCACAATTAAACGGTTCCAAAGAAAAGCCGACATTTATCTAGATGAAGCAAGCGTATTCGCCATACTCGGTGTAATATCAATTATTAATTGCGCCTTAAGAAGTACACTTTAATTGAAGGTAAACTTTACGATTGTACGATTGAACGGGGAGGTAAGAAAAAGAAAAATACTATCGCGCGCGTTGTCTTTATTCAACGTTTGATACGATGTGTGCAGAAACCGCGTCTCTTTGCCTTCCAGATAGGGATTCCAATTATTAACGACTATAATTACGCACAGCTTTCTCTGATAACATCTTTAGAGTCTCGTCTTCACATCGAGATTCGTTCATACCAGAGTATGAGAAATGAAAATAGCAAATTTACGACAAAGCTTGAGCATCTTTGCTTAATGCATTCGATCATTTCGATTCCGATTTTATTAAATCACAAAATAACATTTTTTGCTATAAAATTTCTAAATTTAATATATACATGTATTTTTATTTTTTTTTGTATTTTTTTTATCCACTAAATTGTATCGTATATATGCATAATTGTGATATAGTAGTATATCTTACTCTGTCGATATTTTTTAAAGAATCAATTGTTAATAATTTCCTTAAAAGATAAGGAGCGTATCTATTACAGCAAACATTTCGGAACATCTGCGGGATGAAGTTGACTTTATTCCGACCTCAGATAGTCGTCCTTTAGCGTTTATCTAGCCGCTTAGTCACCTCGCGGGGTTGCCATAAGCGTTTTCCAATGCCTAGCTGCTGGCTAAACGACAGTTCCATCCGTTCACTGCTTTAACCAACTAGTTAAATACTTATTTTTCGCAAAATAGCTCATTGTAGCGGTAAAATACGCTTATTAGTGCGGAATTTCACATTGAATTTCAAATATGATAGGAGTGCACCTGTGGATTGAATATACGAGTAACCATTTTTGAAAATGCGGCTGCGACTAATATGCAACAGAGCTAAATTTCCGATTATGTTGGAAGTCATAAATTCTATGAACTGTCATAAATAATAGCATAAAAGCACGGTTAATTTAAATTTTAATGCTTTTAACAGTTTGACTGCCAGCTGACTTCGGTATTGAACTTAATAAATCTACACTGAAAGAGAAATGTTTGGTACGCATAACCATTTGTTTTGTTGTTATGTGACTAATAAAAGCATTTTTACTTTTTCATTTAAAAATTGTATTGTTCTAATCAAAGGCTGTTTTAACCAAATTTGTTGTCTTAATCAAAATTTGATCGAAATAATCAAATTTTAATTAGACAACACAATTTTTAAATGAAAAAGTAACAAAGTTTTTATTAGTCATATAAATAAAATAAATGGATTATACGTACCAAAACATTTCTCTAATTGTAGTGTATTATTTTAACACTTTATTGTTTTTTAATATTTTAATAATTTATATTTCTTTAATGTCTTAAATACTTAATAAAATCATTCTTAATCGGATAAATAAAATCGTTACTTAAATGAATAACGAGATTGTAAGTTTTCTATATTGTCACCTAAATATGTATAATACAACAGTCATAGTGTTAATGTTTGTCGTGGCTTGATGAAAAAGCAATAGCTATTAATATAAATAAAAAATGTGAAAAGAAAATTGAGAAGTTTCAATATTTTTAATTTTTATTAATATTTATATATTTAGAAGAAGAGGCGCGGATGTAGTAGTGAAAAATAAAATTTGATCGATTAAAAAAAAAGAGATACTGGAGTTAAAAAAATTTATTAATGCCAGATTTTACTTCTTGTCGAAGAACATGTAGTCAACGTATTTAATCAATTTCTTACAAAAGATGTTCGCTTTGTCATCGTTCGAGAAATAGAGTAGCGATTTTGTCGAATTCTTTTAAAGTATAGAAACAAATGATAGACGCCGGTGCCAAGTTCGCAATATATTGGCGAGTCGATCTCTTCCCATCGGAATTTAAGAATTTGGCAAGTGTACCTCTGCCAACGTAACTCCGCCTCACGTCAGTAAACGATGCAGACTCGGCGATCCAATGAATAATGAATGTAACAGTACATTGCCGCGTCTTTGACCAAACTATCGGTCGCTCGGCCCATTAATCTTTTATGATAATCTATCCACCGTGTAGTCATTTCCGAAATCATACTCCGTGCGTGCGGGCGTAAATCCTTGGAGCGAACGGTCGTCGGAAACGGCCTCGACCACGCGAGAAACCGGCACGGAGTCGAGTCTCCTTCAGAACGGAGTTCAAATTATGCATGCTTTTCTGCTCCGGCGAGCGAGTGATATTCCCTTAACGATCCGTCGGTTTACTCTCCCCCAAAGAGAAAGGGCAGAAGTGAGGTAGAGATTGAGAGAGAATAGACGGAAAGAAGGCCATAATATTTCGGCTTGCCAAATAGAATGTAACACTGATGTGGATATTACGTGTTCACTATCACGGCGATCATCGAGAGAAATTATAGTTTTTTTTCCCCCGTCGTGGAAAATAACCGTGAGTTCCACATTTTCTGGAAAATTAGTCTTCGCAGAGGAATCCTCCGTTCCGGAAACACAAATTTATTACGACGCGAAATTAGAGCGAGTGAACGCAGGCTTATTCTGACTAGGTAACGCAAACAATCGGAGGAATTTCCTGCGGATACAGACCGATCATTATTAACGCCAAGCTTTAGGTAGATCTGAGAATATTTCGATATCCTCGAGATAAGCCCGTATTTCCCATTGCACTTTCCGCCGTCCTGCTATTATAATGGATCGGCTTAAACGGAATTTTGCTTTATACAAGCAGAATGAGATTATTAAATCCTACTCGCTCGTTTCATTATTGCCGTGCTCGATCTCGTGACCGCACGGGTGAACATTTCAAGCGACATTTCCAGATTCGAATCCCTGCTGAGGTGATATTTTTCGCAATAAATTATTTACAGTGGTTTGAAGATGCTTATTAGCATCAGTAATATTAAATTGCTTGTCAATTTTATTTGTGATATTACGTACTTCAGCTTCAGTCTAAAATTATGTTTTAAGACGAACAAATAATTGACACGCAGTTTGTTTGAACTGCATTGTAAAAATTCACACAATCTATTATTAGACACTAACCCGTATTCGTAATCGGACCTTATATTTAATTCATCCTCTGAATGAGTTTTATGAATAATTTTATTAGCTACAGTGGGTGGACTTAAGGAAGTTTTAAATGTAAGGCGTATCTCAGTCTTGACCTGTTTCACTCATCTTATACACTCAAAAAAGTGATCTTGCAGTTATAACGAAAATTATCTAAGTACGAAAAATTAGCTAAAATAGATAAATTTCTAGCAAGTACTGCGATATTGGATATGTATTGCATCTATATAGATGACAGAGATAGAATTTAGATTCGTGCTATAAATTCTTTGCGTATGATACATAATTTTCTATCAGATACAAAAAACAGCGATAATTCTAGCTGGAGCAGCAAAATATTTTTTTGTGTGTATTCACTATTTCTCGGTCCGTTTTCGTTTAATATTGAACATTTTGACTTTTGAACGAATACAATATGGAAACTGAGAATAATGCTGTCCTAGAACATGTCGAGCGATATCGTATCACTATTAAATTTATATAGTGTTAAATTTAAATCGCCACTGCTCCTACTCAATTATATCGTTATTTATATTAAAACAATGGTTATATTTGACACTATACATCGAATTCAACTACCGTTTTAGTATAAAGTAACGATATATTTAGTAGGAGCAATGGCGATTTAAATTAAATGAAGTTAAATTTGACACTATAGATTTAACAGAGATTAGAACACATGCTTACTTGTTCCTTCGTAAAAGCCGTGCGCTTTCGAAGCGAAGAAAGTTTCGAAGAGGCCAAAGTAATGATCTCCTACTAGGCGCCATCGTCGACGATTTATGTTGTCTGCGAAGCAGCTTTTTCACCGGCGCTGATTCTCTCGCGATACGAATCTCCAATCCTTCGTTCGGAAATGTTCCATGACGATGGAGTTTGCCGAGGTTTGATGCCTTTCCTATGTAAAAGAATCGCCTTGATCAGAACGTCAAGAAAATATCGTCGCTATAAAATTTGCGAAACCTTCGCTGACGATTTCTCACGTAAACTGAAACGGTAGTCGTCACTCACGACGCAACGAGAAAAGCAACTTTCCAGCTACTTTGCGAAACCGCGCGGTACATTCCACGTGGCAGTTTCGAGTTTATTATGGCCGACTGTCGCGAGTGTCTCGTCGTACCTAGTGGCGAGTTCCTCGGATTTAGCTGTAAACGCGGGGTTAAGTCCAGAGAAATCACCAGAGGCCGTGGATGTAATTACGGAGAGTCGAGCGAGAGGAGCAAAGGAGGGCGACGCGAGAAGGGAAGGCTCTGAAGAACTGCTCGGGCAAAGCATGAGGCTATTACCCCTAATCACGAGGAAAACGCGATTCCTCTCTGGAACTGCAGCCTCGCAGCGGGATATACTTCTCGCCGGGGAAATGCTGCCAAGTTATTCCGAAAGTCCGGCTGTTTTGTCGCATACTACTCAATAGACCCGTGTTTAAATCGCAGAAATAATAGGGCTCGACTGACACGCGAAATCCATCATGAAACTGCATCTCTCTTACCTTGTGTTAAATACTCACGTTAAAATGGTAAAATTTTGTTAAGGGAGAGAAGGGGCAATACTTTTTCTTTTAAATTAATTAAACTTTTCTACGTCTTATAATATTACTTTAGAATTTTATTTATGAATCCTTTGATGAATTGATTAAAGACTGAGAAAAGAAGTCGTCTTCTTAATTAATTGAAAATGAAAGATTTTTTCCAGATTGGTAAAACCTTCATCTTCGTTTCTTAATTTCAAATGCATTTTACTTTGATAGATTTAAACTAAACTAAGGAGTAACGCTATACAAATATTTGATGTTGAAAATTAAGAATAAAATTGAGATAAATAATTTTTTCTTGATATTTTTGCTGTAAAAAGAAATGTATCAAAGAGTTAACTGTCCGTTAGGCACGACTAATTAGCAACAAAATGGCATTGAAAGGATATATTTTGTTTTATTTTTTTTTCTATGGCTGTGCTAACTATAAATTTAAATCGGCACAGTCCTTATTTTTATGAAATCGGCAAGAACAATAGAATCGCAAATGAAGCAAAAAAACTAGCAACAAAAAAGCATTAAATTTATGTTTATGATTTAGTTGATTGTGCAATAGCTTTGCCAGCTTTTAATATATAGGCATAAAGAATTAACAGATCCGGTTGTGTAATATCTTGTATAAAACTGTATAATAATTGATTTCAAAATGCAAATGATTTTTTTGCTAATAGAAAATACTATGCAAAACTAATCAAAAGTTTGATACTTGTGACATGCAATCGAAAAACATTGTGCAATGAAAAATGATACACTGACGAGAAAATCCGATACCAAGTTGTCATCAATGAACATTCATCATACTTGTGATAGATCGCACATAAAAAAGAAAGAAGACATATTTAGTACGCAATTTAGTGGGATAATGATCTTTACTTAGAATTCGCATGTTTGCTGTGCTGACTCGTATTCTCGGAATTTTGCCAACCCTTCCGTGCGGTTTACATAGATCGCATACCGATATTAAACCGTCCTAGTAGCCCGGAGCGCGAGCACTCTGAGTGAAATGATAAAATTGCGAGTGCTTGAAGGGAGTGCGAAGCAAGGAAACTCGTGACGCACCTTCGAGATACGACGACACTCGGATGGATTTAACGCGATCGGCCAAGCGTTTAAATCTACCACGTTATAAGGGCCCGTGTTCATCTTGTACAGGGTGCTCCAGAAATGAGACACTTAATATATTTCTCCGCCTTGAAGATACGAGAAGATGACTATGATGAAATTTATATAGCCTCGGAGGAACAAACACGACATGGCAGAATTCCGGATGCTGATGCGCTTTCATTAAACAGGACACGCATGATTTTCATGTAATTAACTTTGTAATAAAAGGAAAATTACACTCTTGGAAAACACATTATCTTTGCACCATTTTTCGAAGCAAAGAAGGTTCTTGTTTTGAAGGTTACTATTGGATTGGAAGAAAAGTAAAATCGTATTTTTAATTTGAAATTATATATAAAATATATTCGTTAAAAAAATGAATGAAATTTAAATTTTAAAAAGGATTTTAAAATTTATAATCTTTGCTTTCGAAAAGTCATTATATTTTTCTAGTTTCTGTGAATTCGATAAATTTTATATGAGATTTTACATATACAAATTAACTACAAGCTGAACAAAATGGGAAATTTTTCTCTCATTTTATGAATCTCTTAAGTGCCAAAAAATAAAAATTTGTAAAAATTTTCTAACGTAAAAGCTGAAAGTTTTCCTCATAAAATCGTTTTTAAAAAATGTTCTTAAGATTTTTTATTATTGAATTATCGCAGGAAAAAGGAGCATTTTTACTTTGCTCACAACTCCATAAAAATTATCATATTGCGATTTTTAAAAAACAGATTTTTAAGACTGAAACTTTATTGTAAGTATAATAATATATATAATAGTATAATATAATATAGTATGTAACTTTGAACTAAAAGTACGAGAGAGAGAGAGAGAGATATTACGCTTTCCTTCTAACTCAATACATATAAGATACAATGATTAAATCGAGTAGATGGTCTCTCGTGAACAAATTGAAAACAGACAATACAGATTAAAAATACCCTAGATGTGCTCTGTTTAATGAATTCGAATCGTTCTGTATAGAGATGTGACAACGTGGATAAGCGTGCGGCCGACGCGAATACGTACGAGGGAAATCCGGAGCTGTTTCGCATCATGTCGCAGATGAGAGTGGCCCGATATTCGGGCCGACGTCCGGTGTATAAAACGGAATTTCGTACTCCTAATTTAGTGCAGGTGTTACCCCGGAGGATCTGACGCGCATAGTCCTCTCCCGCGAGAGATGTCCCGAGGGACATTGGATTTACGTCGCGGTCTCTCAGCAGCCTTCCTCCGTTCTCTCTCTTTCCCTCTCTCCCAGGCGGAAATTGCTTCGTGAGAGGACCGATTATTGCACCGAAGAACGACGGCGGGGACGACCCCGAGACGGAGAATTTCGTAACCGGTCTGCTCTCTCATCAGTCTACCCGGCGGCTCTTCCGCCGGATGGATGGACAGATCGCCCAACCGGCTTCGTAATAGAACGCTCATCTCGATGAGTCACATGCTTCGTTACTGATTTGCACGAAGGTCTGTCTCTAGGAAAGACAAATCTATCTATGCATAGAATTCGACGTAGAACAGGGAACGTTCTATTCCTGAAACCAGGACATGTAAAACTTATAGGCGATACAAGGTAAAGAAAGATAATCGAGAATGCAGTGTGTTACTATCGGACGCAACCGCTTTGACGAAGATACAAATTAAATCTTGTAGCTGAAATGGGGTGCTCAAAAATAACCGCATGACTTATTCACCAAGTTTAATTATAAATTCATTTGATCTCAGTGACTTGACGATAGTTTATTATAGAAAGACGTCTCTCTTGACGCTTATAAATTTAAAATAATTTTTAAAAATAAGAGCTATTAAAAATGCCATATCCTCTTTATTAATGAAGTGATTTTGATGTTTCCGCAGCATCTAAATTTGAAATCGTAAAAATTATGCGGTTTTCAATTTTCGTTTGCGCGATTCTCACGACGTTGCGAAGACCAAAATCTCGGATTTGCGATGTCGTCTCGGATGCGGGAACACTTGGTTTTACGACCCGAAACTCCGCTTCCTCTTGCTCTTCCGGTCAGCACAGCCGACTGCCCAGATTGTACGTGCGATATTCGCGCATGAAAGTCCAGGATTTTCGCAGGACGAGGAGAAACGTGCGCGATAAGACAACGACTGTAGTAAACGAGAAAAAGGGGTAGCGGCTGTGTACGAAAAATCGTACCGGTGGAGATATAGTCTAGGAAACTATCGCATTACGTGGAGGAATACTCCCTGAACTTCTTCCTAATGCACCCTTTTTTCACTTTTTTTTATTTTTCGACTAATAATCGATGGCGCGAATCGAGGGAAAGTGTATTTCTGCACATGTTTTACGTGTTTTCCTGAATAATCAAACTGAGAATTTAATTAATGCGCATACGCGCGTATCTTCACTATAGTTGCGGAATTCGAATGGATATTTATCGCGACACGTGAAAAGAGAAAATGAGAACACAATTTGTATATTAATAAATGCCTCGATGAGGAAAAGAGAGAGATTGAAATTTGCGTAGTAAAGCCGATCACATGCTTTCATTATGAGAGATAGTAATAAATCGAGTCAACGATATGTTGATGCTGTGATTTGATTTGTTGATAGCCCAGTATCTGCGTTAATTTAACCATGAATTAATCAGAATTCGCATTAACTCGTTTATTCGCTGAAATTACTGTTGCTGGCTTTTCAATATTCGGATATTGCTAAATTTCGATAACATAGGATCTCTCCCTTTCTCTCTTATAACGATGTTTATAATATTTTGCAATTAATAAAATTTTAATATTTATGAGATTATTATCTTTGTTTATTTTTCTTTATATTATCGAAATCTGATTATCATAAAGATATATAATTTTTAATGCAACAGTTTTACATAATTCATCAGACAATCTTTTTCGCTTTTATACTTTTTTTTTGGTATTTTATTAATCTTTTTCAAGCTTAATCCAGTATATGTTAATATAACAAGTGTATACTATTCCATAATAATATTTACATATCGCTCATCTGTTACAACAATGAACTAAAAAATTGTTATTTTATTTTTAGTAACTTACAAAAAAGGACGAGAACATAAAGAAAGAAAAAAAAATATGAGAACATTCTTTTATTTCTCTACAATCAATTATTCTATCAAAGTGATATCGATTATCAATATCTAAATTGCATTTCAAAATATTTTAATGATTCAAAACATGTAAATTTATTTCCTGGAAAACTTCATTATTCCGCATTGTGTCGTTGTTATAACAAATTAGCGATATATTTATTTTAAATCACATTGTATATATATGTGTATATATATATATATATATATATCTCTCTTTGAACGTTTGCTTCACAATTTTAACATAACGTGTGTACTCGATGATGTATTTAATTGTTCTATTGCTGTAATTGGTGATTTCATGCTTCTAGGTGACAGTGAGAGACAACGGCAGGCCGCCTTTGTCATCGACTACAAGAGTCGTCATCACGGTAGCGGACATTAATGATCATGGCCCTGAATTCGAGCAAAAATTCTACACGGTCCAGATTCCGGCGTCGCCGGCGAACGACAAGCCGCTCTTTCAGGTACAGATTTTTTCGAATTTTTTCGCGCGTTACGCGGTCTTCCCGATGGGCTTCCCATTCATTCGTGTTTCTTGTAAATACATTTCCACGCCAACGAATAAACCGGGGCACAATATATAAAAGTGATTGCGCGAACAGCGACCCAAATCTTTCCCGAACGATCCCTGCTTTCTCCGTTGTCGTTCTCCATGTAAAAAGTGCCAACCTTTATGTCCCGCTGTATATAAGTACATACCGCGCGTTACTTGTAAAATTGTTTTAATCCGCAACGCGAAAGATGAATCGTCTCGCAACACAAGCGTGTAAAATTCTATTCATGTCTCACGTTGGATCGTCGTGACGACTTGGCCCGGAATTTTGCGAGAATTCCACTAACGCACAATTTGCAAGAGTGTCACGCGCTGTGACTATAAAAATAAAACAAAAACAACCTGATATATTACACCAACATGGAGCAGACGCTTGCGACTTCTTCTCCTCCTCCCTCGCTTCTCGTTATCGTTTTCCCATCAGAGCCTCCTCTTCTCGATGTGATCAAAGTAACCCCTCACCGAGTATCGTGGCATAGAAAGGGTAGATTTAGCTCATGAGCCCTAGCACGAGGATCCCTGGCACAGCCACCATCCCCACTTCTCTTTCCTATCTCTCCCTCTCCCTCTTTTCCTCTCTCCCTCTCCCCCCCCCCTCTCTCTCTCTCTCTCTCTCTCGTCACCTTTGTTACTACGAAGGTGGAACCTCCATGTGAACGTCGCACGTTCGCTGCAAACACGAGCATCGACTGGAGGTCGGCCGACGCAAATTAAATTACGAGGCGTACGCCTGAACTGTGCAGAATTGAAGATGAAAGAATTTACAATCTTGATCCTAAAGGAGAGCTTCAATAATTAGATTTAGAGCTTCAATACTTAGATACAGCGTACTTACAATTATTAGGCAACGGTGGATCCAGAAATTCGTCAAGGAGAAAGCCATTGGCGCGTCACAAGCGACATTCTTTTTTAAAGTCAAATATGAAAAGATATAAAATATTGAATTCCTATTTAAATCATTACATTGGAAAAATATTATTTAAATGATATAATTCATACGTTTTATTTCAAATTAAACAAAATAATAGAATATGTTTTTTATATCTAGGAGTTTCTTAAATTAAAAAATACTTTTGGAATATCAAAATTGTGATTAAGCATTTCAAGAATATTAAAAATATGTATAACATAATTACTATAAATATTTTTAAAAAAGGAGATTCTAAGGAATGTGGGTCCCATAGCCTTCATGATCCCCCCCCGTAGATCCATTTCTATCAATATAACATTTTAATCGATGGTTTAACTTACTTGTTATCTTTTTATAGTTCTTCCAAGAATCAGAAAAAGATAAAGAGTAAATTAAACCAATTAAAGTTAATCTACAAATCTACATTGATGGAAATGGACACTAATTGTCGTAGAAAGATAATTAAAAATGCAAAGTTTGTCGTGTCTTAACTGGTACAGAGAGTGCGTGTAAAACATGCTAATTTTTATTACAGTCGGTCGGTCCTCATGCACACGCACACACAGAGATAACATAAATATCAACGTTATATGTTCACAGCTATATACCATACATGTCCGTAATGTGTTTAATCCGCGTTGTGTCGCGACGAAACGGAAAAACATGGGGAAAAATGCTTTTTATTGCGCACGGGTGTCTGAAAAATACAAAGAATGAATTTTTTGAAACAAAAGCATTAACTTTGCATTAGGAAACCTTACCTACCAATCTCGTTAGTAAAAAAAGTTATAAATCAAAACTCGTCTCCACGCGCACGAAATACATATTAAATAATTTTGCGATCATTGTATGTGACACAGAAAATGCAATATCATGTCGATGTGAAGTGAAAACGCGTGTGAAAGTAATTATGCAAAAATATCAGACCTTTCTATCTAAAAGAATGTAGAGCACCGCAAAGTTTTCGCGCGGCTTTATTACGTCGGAACTTGAATGGGCTTCAAGTTTTTCTCGGGCGATGCGAAATCGGCGACGTCGTCGCGGGTAAGAAGAAGGATAACGAGGATAAACGATCGACGCGCAGACACGTATAACCATCGGGAAGGGGAGAGGAAAAAAGATTCGAATCGCTCGCTCGATAGAAACAGTCCTGAGGCTAAAAGCTGTCCTCTCTGGTTCTTCGACAGAAATCGAGGAACCGCTCGCGGGAGTTCGACCTTTCGATCGATACGTTACTAGAGAACGGGACTTGGGAGACATTTAGCCCCGACACCTTGTCAGGAGATCGTATCTTCAGGGTAAGGACACCTTGGCACGTAAAATAAACGCCTGGCGCGCGGCGCGCGAGCATACAATAGCTCTTATAGTTTCTAGATTATATTTCGTTATACAGGACTGGCCGGATTATTTCATTTTTACGCGGGCTATTTGCGTTGATTCACGAGCGCTTTTATGCCAATTGTACGTTCACACGCAAAAAACAGTTTTGCTGAAGTATCTCAAAGCTTAGGTAGATACAAATCTGAAAATAATTTTATTGGGTCATCAAAATAATGATGTCAAATACTCAAGCTGATTGTTAGAATGTCAAAGCTTTTTGCAGCATTGCTTATCATACTCGAGAGATCCTCAAGTGTCTAAACACTCGAGACAAATATGGCAGCAATGAGTTTTTATTACTGAGTATATAGATTTCTATAAGTTTTATATCGTCTACAATGCCGTCATATTTTTGTCTCATGCAAACTACTGAATGTCCGAACTCTCAGAGAGTTGAAGGTTTCTACTTACACTCTAAATTTCCTACAGTGAAATCTCACTCCAAGAAAGTGAAAATGCAACCACCCTTGAAAAAAAGTGAAAATATTTCACTTCTTGAAAAAAGAGTGACGATCCTCACTCTATTTAGAGTGAATTTTCATTTCAAAAAAGTGAAATCTCATTCCAAAAAAGTAAGATTTCACTCTAAAAAGAGTGAGATCGTCACTTTTTTTTCAAGAAGTGAAACATTTTCACTTTTTTTCAAGGGTGGCTGCATTTTCACTCTCTTGAAGTGAGATTTCACTGCAAGAAATTTAGAGTGTAAGACTTCTACGTAATTATTTTGAATTTTCCAACAAAATTGTTTTCAGATTTGTATCTAACTGACTTTTTAGATACTTCAGCAAATTCGTTCTTTCCGTGCATATTTATGTTTTACATATATTTTTTTCTCTCATGCTATTGCTCTGTGCCCGTCGATAGGACGGATCACTTGCGTGTACACGCACTTAATCGATCGCACCTCGATTGGTCGTGCGTAATCGAATTACTTCCGGAAGCTGATTGTAGTCAATAAAGTCGGCAATTATAAAGCTGGACATGTATACAACTCTTTATATGGTAATCAAGCTTTCACGCGCGACCATTCGAGGGTTAATTGAATGTCTTATCCTATCTTGCGCACAGTCTTTATGTACTATATGTATATACATATAACATACTTGGCATTCTTGGCTGCACCCCTTTTCACCCCCGCGCGTCTTGTCTATCTCTCCGTTCCTGCTCTTCGCATCCTTCTCTCTTTATCTGATAATTCATGTCTCTCTTGTGCTCGTCTATGTGTATTACGCTCCTGAATGTTGCCTTATCGTATACAATGCGAAACTACCGCCTGAGAATGTTCCGTTATCTTATCGCTACTAATGATTGCACATCAGGATCTTACGATTAGCAAGGATCGCACTTACGAAATTTTTCGCTGGATTCCCGATTTGGTACAGATCATTTGCGTCTTATCGTTATTCCAAATTTTTCGTCCAAGTCGAAAGGATATACGTACCTATTTCTAAGGATCCGTATGCACATCGCGCAATGTCTGCGTGAAATACGCAGTCGCGCGTTCCACGAGCGAACGCGCGACTGAAGGGAAATAGGGTGGAACGAATTATCGTGGATTGTGATCTGCGTATCATTTCGAGTGCCGAGAAGTTTGAAAATGATTGCGAATAACGCAGGCACAGTGCATGTGCGAGGATGCATATGTAGAATACCAAGAACCAGCCAGCAGCGCTCAAGAGAGACGTCAAGGCGCGGACTCAACGCCTTTCGCGCAGCTTGAGTCGGACAAGTAATTAGTCAAATTTATCGCGCCTTGATTTCCCGTTTTTCCGCGCTGAAGAAGATGCCGGAAGGAGAAACGCAATCGCCTTACTGGTGCAGCAAGAAATGAGCCGGCGGGGTGTACACGGAGAAAAATGTTTACTCGTGGAAAGAACGAGAGATACAACGGAGAAGCAACCGGAAGCTAATAGCATAGACAACTATATTTTTTCCGCGTACACGCTGTGGACTCGTCTGTTTTCACCGAGGATAACACGCGAATGTACTCGCGGAAGCGTGCATGCACCACAACAGTTTCCGCTCGACTACCATCCTCTCGGATCTGCGGCACTCCGCGATCGCGATCGTTAGCGCACGCTTAAGGCACACCACAGTAAACTGGAGGAGCCTGCTGCATTTTGCTATCACGACGGTCTTAGCTCTTTCTCGATGTACCGCATGCGGATTATGCCACACTTGCGCTTCGATCGAAGGCTCATTATTTTCCGCGACGCAGTAAGGAACGTAATTGCGCAAGCTGCTTCTATCTCTATGTCTCGCGAGCCTGAATATGCATTTTGCATTTAGAGGAGTGTATAGAAAGAAGTGTCTTCTAAGCAATTTTAAATGGAAATTAGACCGCTAAGAATAAATAAGAGAAAAAATTCTACTTTCGATTGAAGTGGATCTTATTGGTACCTAATAATACTTGTATGTAGATTTGGAAATACATGTATGTATCTATTTGTAAATCTATATATGAATATTATTAAGTACCACATAGATTCGTTTCGACCAAAAATATAATTCCTTCTCTTATTTGAAGTGTCTTATAGTTAAAAGAAAGTAAAATTTTTTTAAAGAGATACTTATGCGCTGATACGAGCCTTTACGTTTTTTTTTATAGAAATGTTTATGTTAAGTGACGTTAATTATTATTTACATAATTTTTGGGGTACGTTAATTCTTATTCGCAGCATTCTTTCGATTATAGATTGTACGAAGCATATTAACGTTTTTTTTCGTGCTGAACTTTTCATCGCAGTAGATGGGTTTATCGTAACGTGATGGCAGCAAAATAATTCTGAAAATTTGCGTTTAGGTTCTTGCATACGATCAAGATATTGGTGACAACGGGAGAATCCAATATAGCATCAAAGGCGGTCGGGGAAAGGGCAAATTTAAAATTCATCCCACCACGGGGATGGTGTACTCTCAGCGTGGATTCGAGGCTGGTCAAGAATATGAAATGATGGTAATCGGACTGTTTTCGTTAATTAAAAACACTTTAGTGGTATAAATAACTGTTTGTATGGTGTATAAATAACTGTTTTATTCATTAGAGACAGGGAATGTGATCTATCTCTGTGTAATTAAAAACAGAAAGCAAAATTTCAGAGTTTAATTTCTCTCTCTCTCATATAAGTTATTATACACAACGTAAAATAATTGTCTACTGATACTCACATAAAATCCAAATTTTGCAGATTGTTATAACCGCGACATATTCCTGTCGTGAAAAAGAGTCTTTAAGCATAAAGATTAAATAGTAGATAAAATTTGATACATATAATTGAAGGTATTTTTTCTACAAAAAACCAAATAAATCCATTTTTTTTTAATATCTGGGTTGTGACACCAAACCGTTCTCTATCAGTAGCGTCACATCGTGAACAATTTTCTGGCAAGATTCAAGCGGAAAATATAAGAGTTCAACATTTCATTTTACAAGAATGAAACTAGTCGTCCATAGTTTTTCCGATAAAAACAAAACAAGTTCTTTTGTAAACAAGAAGCAAAGTAGTCTAACAAGCGCTGATAGTATTATTAATGTTATAAAAAAGATAAATGTAAAACATTATAGGATAAATAGGCGATAAATATAAAACTTTCGCAAGAATCGAACAAGTCCAGAGAATTTTTCTTTTTCTTTTTTATGAGTCCTCAATACTTATATGTTTGGAGAAAAATTATCATATTTGCACAAAGAACGATTTGAAGATAAAAAGTTTTTGTTTTTTAAATATTTAGACTTGTTTATGTGTGATTATTTTAGTTTTTGAAAAAAAACTAAAATAAATTGTTTATTATTAAGTAAATTGTTTATTATTAAGTAAAGCAGTATTAAATTATGTAATAATTAGAGCGTAAAGAAAAAATGTTGAGGCAAGAAGAAATTGCAGTAAAATTGCATCATATTACATCACGTTGGATTTTAGATTCTGACTTTATAATGTATCATACTCGTATTCATACTTGGTATTTCTACAATGTAAACTCGATTTGAATGGGAATTTCTACGTCCTGTATATTCTGCAGATACGAGCAACCGATCACGGCGAGCCTCAGCGTAGTCATCAGACCCGAGTTTCTGTTCAAGTTGTAGAGGCGCCGAAGGAATCGGAGAACCCTCCGGTATTCAAAACAAACAATCAAAGCGTAGAAGTCACGGAGAGCGACGAGGCGGGCTTTTTAGTCGCCCTCGTTCAAGCTAACGACAAAGACGGTGATTCTCTGTGGTACGATATTTTAGGTAAGAACAAATACACATTATTCGCGCGATTATTTTAACATAATTACTCGCATGACATGTTTCCTACATTCCTAACATTATATCAGTTTCATTATTTTCTTTATAATTAAATAAAGATTGATAATATTCCGTACATCCTTTAGATAAAGATGCAGAAAATTTTTTTAATTGTTGCAACAATTTGTGCTAAATATAATAATGTATATAAAAAGTATTCATACATTTGGCGAATTTAGAAGGCCAGGGTGTCCTGAACATCTCACGCAAGTAATAAAATTAAAACGTTACAATTTCGTGTATCTACAATGGGATTAAATGCTAGAGATCACGAAAGTCATCCTGAATTTTATCGACATATTTTAGACGGCGACAAGCGCGACGAGTTCTTCATCGGTCGCGATAATGGTAACGTGCTGCTTGCAAAGAAGCTGGATTGGGAAACCCAAAATTTTTACAACCTTACGATCGGCGTAACCGACGGCGTGCACACGACGCTGACACAGCTACTCGTTACAGTGATCGACATCAACGATCACCGACCAGAATTTACTGAGACCACATATCGCGTCGACATCTCAGAGAATGTCGAAAAGGGCGAGAGAATCCTGCAATTGCACGCGACCGATGAGGACGAGGATAAGAAGGTCTTCTACAGCCTGCACGCGGCACAGACTCAGGCCTCACTTGAGATCTTCCACGTGGACTCGGTTTTGGGATCGATTACGTTGAACGAGCATCTCGATCGGGAGACCATCGAGGAGCACGTCCTGACGGTGATGGTCAAGGATCAGGGCACGCCAGCCAAGCGCAACTACGCTCGAGTAATCGTCACCGTGCACGACCACAACGATCACGCGCCCGAGTTTATCAGCGAGATCATTCAGGGAAAGATATACGAGAGCTCGCCGGTTGGAACAGCGGTGGTACAGGTATGTGCGATTGATCGGGATCGTGGAGAGAACGCCAAGATTACATACTCGATTACGTCCGGGAATGTCGGCAACGTGTTCACCATCGATCCGGATCTCGGTTTTATCCGCGTCGCACGCGAGCTCGACCTCAGCATCTCCTCCGAATACATCCTTCTCGTGAAGGCGACCGATCACGGTTCTCCCGCGTTGGCGAACACCGTGCCGGTACATGTGATGGTGACAATGGCAGACAATGCGCCGCCGCGCTTCATCCAGAAGGAGCTGTCCGCGGAGATATATGAGAATCAACAGCTTGGCACGTACGTGAAACACGTGGAGGCGCGGAGTACGTCGTCGTTACAGTTCGAGATTGTGCGCGGCAATCGCGATGACACCTTCTTCGTGAATCCGAGCACCGGCGTGATAGTCATCAAGAATGAGCTGGACTACGAGAAAACTAAATTCTTCAATTTGACGGTGTCGGCTACAAATATGGCCGGCGCTTCGGCCACCTGCAATGTCATCATTCACGTGCTTGACAGGAATGACAACGCGCCGCGTTTCCTGCAGGCTCAATACAGTGGCGAGATCAGCGAAGGTGCTAACATCGGTTCCCTTGTGTTGACCAACACGAGCGCACCATTAGTCATCAAGGCCGAAGATGCGGATTCTGAGTTAAACGCGCTGCTTAATTATGATATTGTCGAGGATCTACCACGAAAGTACTTCCACATAGATTCCAGCACCGGTGCCATACGCACAGTCATGTTGCTAGACCACGAGACTATACCGATGTTCTCGTTTCATGTAAAGGTCTCAGATTTAGGTAAGCCAAAGCTCTCATCCGAGACCACTGCCAAAGTGATGATAGCTGTGACAGATGTTAACGATTGTCCGCCCAAGTTCTCCAAGACTGATTACAATGTCACGCTTCTGCTGCCGACGTATAAGAACGTCGCTGTCACTCGGGTGAACGCCGTGGATCCTGACAGCTCCGAGGGAGCCGCGTTGAGGTACGTGCTGCAGAAACATCAGTAGGCTTTCTAGTTGTCAAAATCCTTGTTTTGTATTTGGTATTAAATGCACTCTTAGTTTATAATTTATAATAATGACTGCATTTCGTTGCACACTGTTTTTATATTATTGGAAGGATAAATTTGCAGATTAAAAAAAAAATATTTTTATAATCACACTTCTTCAATATCATAACGTTTTCGACTACAGTAGATTTAAATTAATTAATCTGAAATTTTTATTACATTATTAATATTCTCAGTTCACTTTTTGCATCTGACTTACTTGATGAATAATGCGTTTTATACTTATCTAGATATGACATCATCGATGGGAATAAAGCTCACACCTTTGATATAGATGCCCAGAGCGGCATTATTACGGTCCATAATCCCGATCGTATGAAGAAGAACTATCTTCTCCACGTGCGAGTGTCAGACGGCAAGTATTCGAGCGTGGCGCAGGTGAACGTGATGGTAGAAAAATCGGAGAATTCCGGTTTGATCTTCCAAAAGAATGTCTATGAAGGTGCCATTTTGGAGAATTCCACGAAGATTACAACCGTAGTGGTAGTAAACGTCCTTGGTAGTTCATTGAATGAGCACATTATATTCAGCATTCTTAATCCCACCGACATGTTTGTCATTGGACCAACTTCCGGAGCGATCAGGACCAACGGCATACGATTCGATCGAGAAGTGTGCGATCACTACGAATTAATCGTCGAGGCGAAAAGCCATCCGCCGGATCGAGAGAAACCCAGGGTAGCTCACGTCATAGTGAACGTCACTATACTTGACATCAACGACAATTGTCCGATGTTCGTTAATTTACCTTACTATGCTGTAGTTTCCGTCGATGCTCAAAAAGGCGACGTCATTACAAAGGTAGAGAGATTTCTCAATACATGAGAAATGATGTACTTTTCTTTTCAATCTTCACTTTGGTTTTGTATATACGAGTACCAAATGTTTTTATTATCATCCAGGTTCATGCGATAGACATGGATAGTGGCGATAATGGCGAAGTGAGATATGAATTGAAAAAGGGTCACGGGGAACTCTTCAAGGTGTGCCGGAAAACCGGTGAAATATCATTAAAGCAGAATCTTGAAGGTCACAATCGCGAATACCAGCTTACGATCGCCGCGTACGACGGCGGTAAGTTTGTTAAATCCAAAGTCAATAACTCGCTTTCCGCTCGATCCCATTTTAAATGAGCTTCTAAATATGATTGCAGGAATAACGCCTTGCTCCATTGAGGTGCCAGTCAACGTGAAGGTGATAGATCGTTCGATGCCGGTATTTGACAAGCAATTCTATACGGATAGCGTGCTCGAGAGTATAGAAGTGCATTCACCTCTGGCGTTATCCATTCAAGCTGAGTCACCTCTAAATCGCAAACTCATATACAGCATTACTAAGGGCAATGATTTTGAGGAGTTTGCCCTGGACTTCAATACGGGTAAGTAAAATACGCAACACAGATTCTCAGGCATGCCCTATCAGATGACAAACAAAAAATCTAGATTGGTAAATAATTTCGTATGAGATAGCGTAACGTTGTAAAATTGTATGGTACAGTGACAAAATAGAAACGTATAAGAATTGGCGATGTTATTATTTCTTATTAACTGTGCAACAAGAAATATCAAACCAAGTTTATTTAAAGATTTTCTTGGTCGACAATGGTGAAAACGTTCCATATTCAGAGCTTTTAATTAAAGATATAAACCTTACAGTAAAGTGAATATTACGTTGATCAGACAGTTGGACCGGATTCGTAAAACATTCCCGGTTTTATTTCATAACTTGGCTATGGGACTTACACTATTCAAACTACAGAAGGATTTCTTATGATATACTGCTAGTATGGCTATACTTAGTAAACTCGTCAGTTTTGCTGCATTATGGTAGTTGGTTACTAAGTTCTAATCGTATAACAATATTGGTGAAATTAGGGGAAAATGGGGAAAGAAACATAATATTTTTAATTTGTTATAATGTTAATCATTAAAAATTAGACATTTTTCGACACATTTTAAAATTTAAACCGATTTTAGCGCCGATTCTACGTTTTATTATCTTATTATATATATATTTTTTTTTAATTATATTTGAATCTTTCCAATGAATCTAATTTTTCATTTACGTATGTACTTTTAGTAGTTGTTTGTATTTACGGTTATTTTTCATAGATTGTTATATTGTATACGGATTATGATACTTGTTCCATATGTATTTCTTACAACTGCTTGTGTCTGGAAACTAGAAATTAAAGTCTTGTTGTATCTCCCTGTTTCGCAGCCCCTGACAGTAACAATGGTCCTTGTGAGTATAAAAAAGATTCTAGTTCTATCGGTCTATGCTGTGTTGCTATGCTATATTACACACCGCTCTGTGTTCATGCACGATATAATATCATAGGCAAATCGCTGCAGTTGGGTCGAACAGATTGAAACAATGCGCGAGCAACGAAATTGAATTTGGCTAAATCTGAGATTCAATAACTAAATCGGGAGCGGCTTGTATTCCGACTCGATAGCATCGAATGCAATATAGAACTTCCAGATTTGAATTTCTTGCTTGTTCTTAATTCGGAGATATCTTTATATATCTGTGTGATTCTACTCCCCGGAAATATCTTTTTATAAACTTTCAAAGAACGATGTCAGTCATTTCTAGAATCACATTTAAACAATTAATTGTTGTTATACTCAATATGAAATCGCAGTTTTAATCTTCAATCTTCAGTGGAGAATGTAATTAATAGTTTAAAATATGTATATGCTTATCAATTGCTGCAACGCTTGATTGAATTTCCAATTAACATTTTGATCGATGCAAATTATTCAATTATCTTATGCAATTACCATAACAACACGACGACACGTACTATCTATTCTCTCTTGCATAGTAATATTAATATACATGTATAGTGTTTCTGAAATGGTACTAAGAATAAAATAATCTTTATGAAAAGTTAAGGGAAAATATGAAATAAAAATCTCTTATTTGAACTTTGTATTTTTATAAAGGAACATTCCATTTTTTTCAGTTATATTTATCACTTCAGAAATCATGCATATTTACTGTTCTACAACAAAATTCGTCAATCATCTTTATAAAATTTGCATAGGATGCACTTAATTTTCCAAAATAATATATATATGGCACGTTTAGACTTATATATATATACTTTTTTTCACGTATACCCTGATTTCTACCAATTAATTTTTATTCTATTGCCGTTCTATTGCCCGTAACACTTTATTAAATTGCACTTTATATAATCGCACGATACTATGCCACAGTAAAAATAACAATAAACATTCCTAGTTATTGATATTTGCTAACTTATGGCGTAAGCTTATTGCACGTACTCGTCGAAAGCTAACCTTACAAAGATGGAGTTTCCCGAGCTTTTCTAATTTAAAAAGATTATAATATCTGCTTTGGAGGGAGGCTCTTTCTTTCATCTATAAACCGCTTTAGTGTGCACCATTTACAAAATTAATTTTGTTCCCGCTCTCCCTGTTTTTCCGCGATCGTAATCTGGGCGGGTCTCATTAAATTGTAATCGCGATGGAATTACATGAAACCGGCTTGGAGCACAATAGCTGCTTACATGCACTATCGTTCCATGATTCGAGGCCAGTCTAGACACATCATAAATATTTTGCCTGGATGTGAACGTGCGACCCACCCATTTTCATTTTCTTCGCGAGATTTCAATAGCTTCAATCTGTTCGCATGTCATGCCTGCATCTTACGCAAGATAAATCAGAATTTATTCCATTTTCCAGATTATTTCGAAATTAATTTAATAAGAGTCGCTATCAAAGCAATATACTCGCAATATGAAATTTCGATATTTACTTCTCAAGAGGTGCAGGCATTATCACAGGCATTAGCGAATCATGAAATCTGGACGTTTTATGTGTTTACCACATTACTGCATTCATTCGCGACTTCTAGTGTCTACAGATCCGTCGAATTTATATCGCAAAAATATACGTATATTTTCACAATTCTGAATTCACCGCTAATTACAAAATCGAAATGGCGATGATACAAAAGCTAAATAGAGTCAAAATGTCTGTAAATATATTATTTCTTTAATTTACGAATTATTATTATCACACGAAACACCTTGTGTAGGCTCACATTGGCAATTTTCCTTAAGTTTTTATTGTTAAATTTTGGAGCCTTTTGATTTCTTTCACATTATCATCATTTCTAATCTAAATAGAGTACATTAATTTCTCATACGCACTCGCTTTCAATCGCTCTTGGTAAGAACACGCTCCTTTGACGGATACGTAGACACACCGCTGCATTGTATGTGCTTTGGGTCTACAATCTTCTCTTCGTATAAATCAGGTGTAATCTATGTGGTGGATGAACTGGATTATGAGCAAAAGAAGCAGTATGAGCTGACTGTGCGCGCCACCGACAGTGTATCAGGCGTTTACGCGGAGGTACTCGTCAGCATCCTCGTCCTGGACGTGAACGATTGCCCGCCCGAATTCACGCAGGATTCCTACAATATCTCGGTGTCGGAGGCGGCGGTATTTGGGACCCCTGTCCTGCGAGTGAGCTCCAGAGACAATGACACAGGTAAGTAAAACGTAAAACAAATTTAAACTTCGTATTGAAAATCGATTATATTTCCTTCGGTCTTATACGTAATGGATAAAATTTGGAAAAAAATTGATATTTTTATCATATACATATTTATTTTTGCACAGGCATCAATCAACAAGTTCGTTACGCTATTCAAAATGACACTGAAGACAGCACGGATCTTTTCCACATCGACCCTGATGAGGGCGTGATATTTCTAAAGCGATCTTTGGATCATGAGAATCACGAGTCCCATCACTTCACCGTGATTGCCATGGACCGCGGCGTGCCAAGCTTGTCGAGTACGGCGCACGTCTGGATGAGCGTGATCGATATGAACGACAACCCGCCCAAGTTCGAGCAGCCCTCATACACCTGTTTCCTATCGGAGCATGCCGAACGTGGCCAATTCGTGACAGTGGTCACAGCCAGCGATCCCGATTACGTCGATGAGAAGCTAACGTACACCATCGTAGGTGGGAATGAACAGCAGACATACAATATCGACCAGTCGACCGGCATCATCTCGCTGATAAATATGCAGAACTTTGGCGAGCAAAAGCTCAGCATGCTCAACGTATCCGTCACCGACGGCGTCTACACCAGCTTCACCCGCGTCAAGATCGAGATCCTGCCCGCGAACAGGCACAATCCGAAATTCCCGAACCCGATAGTCGAGGTAACCGTCCTGGAGAACCAACTGCCTGGTAGACTGGTCACCAGCGTGCTGGCCGTGGACGAAGACTTCGGCGAGTATGGTACGGTGACATACGCGATAATGTCGGAGATGATGAAGGAGATATTTGAGATAAACAAGCTCACCGGTGAGATAGTAACACGTAAGAAGCTTGATCGGGAGGAACAGAAGCGCTATGAAATACCAGTTATGGCGACGGACGGCGGCGGTAGATCCGGATTCGTGATGGTGCGAGTTAAGATTGGCGATGAGAACGATAATGCGCCGGTATTCCTACTTAGAGAATACAAAGCGACCATTCAGGGCAATCTGTCCCTGAATACACCCTTCCTAAAAATTAGGGCACAAGACGCGGATGAGGATGAGGCAGCCAAGATCGTTTATTCCATCTACGAACCGCAAACGTCACCAGCTAGATCTCTACTTGGTATAAATCCCGATACAGGATCTCTTTATCTGCAAAAGAGTGCTATGCCGTGGGGTAAGAGATATATTTATTTTACCTTTATACTATAAGCAAAATAAATGGGATCAATACGATCCGTCTTGTTAGAGATTTTATGTAACAAATAAATATTTGTTATACTTTTAGAAAACCAATTGTTCGAGCTCTTTATTCGTGCGGAGGACAAAGGCTTAACTACGCATCATGCCGATGTACCGCTAAGTATCTACATAATGGGTTCCCACGATGTCCCACCTCTATTCGAGCGAAAAGAAGATAAATTCTTTGTAAGAGAGGACTCTTCCGTCGGCACGCCGATCACAAAACTCAAGACCGTCACAAACAGCACTGTAACATATCGCATAGTATCCGGCGATGAAGATAACCCACTCTTTACGATTGACTCTCACGGGCAGATTACTCTAGCAAGACCATTGGATCGAGAATTGAAAGACAGTCATTTAATCGGGGTTCTCGCTGAAACGGATTCTAGTCCGCCGCTCACAGCTCTCGCTGAGATCACTCTTCAGGTACTGGATGAGAATGATCACGCGCCAAAATTCGAAAGCAATCCCTATGCGATTAGTTTGGCCGAAAACATCGAGGAGGGGACGTCGATACTCAAAGTTATTGCGCACGATAAAGATCTTGGTAGCAACGGCGAGGTGCGTTACTCCTTTGGATCTGACATAGGAGAATTAGCGAACGTTTTTACAGTGGACGCTTATACCGGTTGGATATCAACATTGGTACAACTCGACAAGGAAAAGCAGCCGGAATATAAGTTTCAGGTAACATAAATACATAAGTATATTCCAAATGTATCTAAAAATAGAATATGTATATATATAGTAATTCCTTTTTTTCAGGTGGTTGCTACTGACAATGGAAATCCGAAACACTTCGCGAGGACGTCAGTACACGTCAAGTTAAAAGATTATAACGATAATGCGCCCGCATTCGTTGACGATCGTTATGAGGCTACGGTGAACGAAGACGCTTTACCAGGAACAGTTGTGGTAAAACTGGTCACCGTCGATAAAGACACAGACGTCAACACACCGATAGAATTTTATATAACGTCAGGCGATTCTAGATCGCAATTTCAAATCAGGTCTACCGGCGAAGTGTACGTGGCAAAATCCTTGGACAGAGAGACTATTGATCGTTACGAGCTTCAAATCGTTGGTACAGATGGAAAATACGTTTTTGAGACAAAAGTGACGGTGCAAGTCTTGGATGTCAACGATAATCCACCATATTGCCTCAGATACCGTTACAGAGAGATACTTTCCGAGGGCTCGCATCCTGGTGCCTATGTCTTGACTGTATTAGCCACCGATTACGACGACGAGCCAAATGCTAAACTACGATTTTATTTAACCGGCGACAATAATGACAAATTTTCGTTAGATAAGGAAACCGGCGTGTTGAAAACCGTCGGACAGCTTGATCGAGAGACTCAAGCCAAGTATTCCTTGACAGCCCACGTGCAGGATCGAGATAAACCTACTTGGGAATGTTCATCGCAACTGGAGATTCTCGTTTCCGATCTCAATGATAACGCGCCGAAATTCACTATGTCAACTTACAGCAGCACTTTGCCCGAAGACGTGGAAATCGGCACGTTAGTAACGAAGGTACACGCTACGGACGACGATATCGGTATCAATCGGAAGATCCGATATGAATTTATTGATTCAGCGGATGGTCACTTTCTCATCGCAGCTGATAGTGGAATAGTCACGCTGGCTAAACCATTGGATAGAGAAACGAAGGCCATGTACAATGTTACTATTCAGGCGCTTGATCAGGGCACCCCTCAGTTAATGGGGATCGCATCTCTCATCGTTAACGTGCAGGACATCAATGATAATCCGCCGGAATTCGCTTCTAAACTTTACTTCGCGAAGGTACCTGAGATCTACGCGGTTGGTACCGAAGTGGCACGAGTGCTCGCCACCTCAAAGGATACAGGAGTGAACGCTGATATATATTACTCGATTGTCGGTGGCAATGAGCATAAGAAATTCCAAATAGACGCCAAGACCGGCATTTTAACCATCTCCGAACAGCTGGACTATGAACGGGCTCGCGATTATTTCCTCACTATCCAAGCTATTGACGGAGGCATTCCGCCGCTGAGCAATCACGCTACTGTCAATATTACTGTCACCGACAGCAATGATAACGCGCCGATTTTCAGCGAAGTTTCATACAGAGCCTTTGTGAGAGAAGATGCAAAAACGGGAGAAAGAGTTACACAAGTGAGTTTCTCAGTTATTATTTGCACTTCTATCATAATGTTTCTCAAAGAGACAATAGGGCTATTCTTTTTAGCTAAACTGCTTGCACGGTTCATCTTTTTTCTTTTTCTCTACAACGTAAAGAGAAAAGGAAGAAAGATGAAGATGCAAGAACTTTAACTAAAAAGAACAGATCTAATACTGCGGCCTATTATTTTGTTATCCTTGTGTTTGTGTTGTGTGTGTGTGTGTGTGTTGGATTAGGATTTATTTTTAGTTCTTATTATAGTAGAATAATATTTTTCACAAAAAATTCTTATATATATAGAACAAGAATTCAAGAATTGAATTCAATTTCTTTTCATTTCTTGTTTGTAACTATAATATTACAATGACTTTAACTAAAGATTGCTGTAAGAATATTTATATTATGTAACATATACATACAAAATAACAAATAGATACACAAAATCATAAATAATTGTTAATAGAAAATCCATCTTACGTAATGCGAAACTATTTGTCTCGTTAAAACATTTTATTTTATTGATGTTTCAGGTTTACGCGAACGATTTAGATAGCGAGGAGAATGGCAATGTGTCGTATTATATAGAACGTGGCGACAGACAGAAGCAATTCTCCATTGACAGAAAAACTGGACAGATAGCTGTCGCCGCATCATTGGACCGAGAAGAAGTTAGTATCAAATACAATTCACATAACAGATACAAACATAAACGAAATATTCCAATAAACGTTTTATCTTTTTCTTTTAGATTGCAAGCTATGTGTTAGAAGTTCATGCACGTGATAATGGTATACCGATGCTCTCGAGCTTTGTGATGGTGAACATCGAAGTTCTGGATGCGAACGATAATCCGCCGTTATTTTCTATGCCAAATTATACAGCTGTTGTACAGGAAGACAAACCACTCGGTCATACGGTTTTACAATTTGTAGTCACAGACGCGGACATTGAACCGAATGCTGACCCGTACACCTTTGATTTCCGTTCCGGGAACGAGGGAGATGCATTTCGGCTAGAGCAGGACGGTACTCTGCGAACAGCGACGAAGTTTAACAACAGAGTAAAAGATAAATATGTGCTACATGTTCGGGTGTTCGATAACGGCAGTCCCCCATTGTACTCGGATGCGTGGGTTGTAATCAAGGTGATCGAGGAATCGCAATATCCACCAGTAATCACACCTCTCGAAGTGATTATCAATTCTTACATGGACGAGTATCCCGGTGGTATTATTGGGAAAGTCCACGCAACCGATCAAGATCAGTACGATACGCTTCTCTTCAGTTTGATACCATCCTCGCCGATTCCAAGCACCGATCTCTTCCAAATAGATAAGATTGATGGTACATTAGTGGCCCTGCCTAGACTTGACGTAGGCGAGTACAGGATAAACATTAGCGTGACGGATAGCAAGTTCCATTCGTACTCTGTTGTAAAAGTTAACGTCGATCTAGTGACCGACAAAATGCTCGAGAGTTCGGTAATCGTGAGATTTCGAGAAGTCAGCCCAGAGGATTTCATGCTGAGTCATCGCAAGGGTTTCGTCAGAACTGTTCGCAACGCGATGAATTGCCGTCTTAAGGATATCGTCATTATCAGTGTACAGCCGTCAACTGATGAAGCGAACTTAATCAAGTCACGGGCGATTCGCCAGGCAGTACACAACGATCTCGACCTTCTATTTGCTGTGAAGAAAGCGGCGAGTTCTGCGGGTTTATCAGGTTTCTATGCGTCAGAGAGCATACGCGAGGCATTGAACCAACACGTGGAGGAACTGGAGGAGTCGACAAAGTTAGTCGTCGAAGAGATCGTTCGGTTCAAGTGCAACAAAGGTTACTGCTTTTACGGTGACTGCCAAGACAAAATCACTCTCGATCCTACGCAAATAACGCCCGTGTCCACTGATGTGACGAGCTTCGTGTCACCGCGACACAAACATAAAATGGAATGTAATTGCAAGGAAGGATATGCCGGCAATCACTGTGAAGTGGTAGTCAACGAATGTGCCAGGGATCCCTGTCCTCTGTTCAAAGTTTGCGTGCCGGACTCCTCCATTCAAGGATACTCGTGCCAGTGTCCTGAGGGATATGCCGGTCAGACCTGCGATATAGATATTTCCAAGTGCCACGATGAGTCGTGTTACATTCCGCGAAATCCCATATCTTTTAGCGGCAAGAGTTATGCGCGCTACAAGATCGACAAAGCGCTAATACGACAAACGATCGAAGATCGTCTCAGCTTATCCTTGAGAATCAGAACGATGCAGCCTACTGGCAATCTCATGTACGCGGCCGGCAAAGTGGACTATAATATTCTGGAGATCGTTAATGGCGTGATGCAGTATAAATTCGATCTGGGTAGCGGCGAGGGATTGGTCAGAGTGAGCAGCGTGTACGTGAGTGATGGCCAATGGCATGAGATTCAGCTGGAGCGAGAAAGCAATAGCGCCCGACTGACTGTAGATGGAAAACACATTGCTCATGGTTCGGCGCCTGGTATCAATGATATTCTGAATCTGCAGTCGGACGATTTATATTTAGGCGCTGAAGTGAGGCAACATCCATCGATTATCGGCTTCGAAGACGTGCAGCGCGGTTTCGTTGGCTGTATGGACGACGTTAGGATCTCTCGGATATCTGTGCCATTGCACATGAGCGGTGCTAGTAGCGTGGCGATCCTCAAGCGATTCGCCAATGTTGAGTTTAGCTGTGACACGGCAACCATCCTGGTACCGCCGGGTGTCTGCGGTTCACAGCCGTGTCAAAATGGCGGTACTTGCAAGGACACGGGCAGCGACAACTATGAGTGTCAGTGTCACAGCCGGTTCGCCGGTTTAGCTTGCGAGATCGATACGGATCCATGCGCTTCATCGCCCTGTCTCTACGGCGGCCGTTGCAAGATCGTGCCGGAGGGCGGTGATTACGTCTGCGAGTGCGTCGGGCCGAGTCTGAGTGGCAAACGTTGCGAATTTGGTAGATACTGCAGCCCGAATCCGTGCAGTCACGGCGGTGTGTGCGAGGAGGGAAACAACGGTCCGATCTGCAAGTGCCAAGGCTTCACAGGTGATCGCTGTGAGACCGACGTAAATGAATGCGACGCAAGTCCGTGCACGAATGGCGGCACCTGCGTGAACGAAATCGGCACGTACAGATGTATCTGTCCACCGAATATGACCGGCTTGAACTGCGGCAATCCGGCCTTCTCTACGCCCATCATATCCAACCACTTAAACATTCCATGGGAGTACCTCATGTGGATTGGCATCGCGGTGCTGCTCAACATCCTGCTCATCGTCATATTCGTCGCTTTCTGGCGGATGCGGACGAAGAGAACCAGAACGCGTGCCAACAATATTAACAATGAGACACGGAAGCAAATGGTCTTGAATTCCGCGAGGCCAAACGAGCACGAGTTCAAGCGCAGTTCAAAACTGAGCAATCTGGAAGTCATACAGGTACTATTATTGTTACGTTTAGATTAACTATTCTCATTATCAGACGTATTATAAAAGCATGAGCTCTCCAACTTGTATAGTATATCTGAAAAATTCCTAGACAAAAATTCTAAAAAAAAATCAACGAATTTAGATATTAGTTTTTATTTATAGCAGACTTTTTCGTAATTCCCTTCTCTCTTGACACACGCAATAGAGCGATTATGTAATGATTGGAAACTATTATAATGCTCCTTTTCCGGAATCGCCTTTAATAGTTTACGCATTCCATTATTTTAAATCGCTGGTACATCGTTAAGACACTCCTTTTAGGCGCAATTTTAGGAAATAAAAGAAAAGTCTACTAGGGCCAAATCAGGTAAATGCGAGGATCACTGTCTTCGTTTGGCCAAAAGTTATGAAACAATTGCGTCTAAAAGAAGAATTTTTCGATAGTGTACCAGTGATCCAAGATATATAACGGAACGCATCAGATAAAAACGGTTTCGGAATAGAAGTATTATAACAGTTTCCAATCATTGTACCGCCGTCAATTGCATGTGTTAAGAGGGGAGAGAACTATGTAGAAGCATAATATAAATAAAAGCTAATATCTGAATTCGTTGATTTTTTAGAATGTTTGTCTGGAAGTTTTTCAGACGTACTATGTGCATTTATTTGAAGGCATTATTTTAATATCTACACGATGAGAAACTTCAAGAGATTTAATTTAATAACTCACGATTATGATATAATGCCTTCAGTTCTTTGTGGTATATAATGCTATTTAGTAATCGACATTAACGCTGTTTTATTTTTCATTTGCAATCGTTTGATTTGCCCGCGTGATACATTTCCCCTCATCGCGACGTCGATCCCATTTAAGGTCTACGTGTAATTCTTCTTTTTACAGAGAGAACCTCCCCAATGTCCTCCCAGACCCGCCTCCTACACTCCAAGCTCGAACAACGAGCCTGCCACGTATGGTAACTCGGCAGCGGTGGCTCTAAATAACTTGGACACCCTGCGCAGCTACGGTAGCGCGGGCGATGAACTAGAGAACTTTCCGCCTGATTATCTACGAAATCTAAATCGCAGCACTCCCATACCACCCCCGTCCCTGACCCTTGCTAACCCGGTCGGCGGAAATGCAACTGGCAGCGACACGGACAGTCTACACAAGCCCACCTGGCAGGAACAGATGCAGCTAGCCTCCTTCATAACCGACACTACCAAAATCAAGAATGGTGAGTGGTCCACCGCGTCAATGAAAGAGGAATTACCCTCTTGGCTCCGTCCGGTAGCTTCTTACTTTTGATTTCGCTTGTGGCATGCAATCGTAAGAGGTGGAGCACTAGGTTCTTCCTCATTCTTATCTCTCCTCGACGAAACCTTCCCTTAATTTTTCTCGCTCTTTTTCTGTCTTTTCTCTCTCATTGCGACCTTTCTATCATTGGCGTAGCCGATTATTCTATTAACACCAGCGTGTTTCATATTGTGTGCACTAACAGACCTGAAACGAGCGAGCCCAGTGGTACCAGAGCTGACCACTGGAGGACTTCTACTAAACTCTTCTCGACGGACACCTCATGCGGTTGGGTCTTCCGTCACCTCCGTCACGTCCATCGAGGATGATCCTCGCATCGTCGGCGGTAAGTCGAGACAGCCCGCTCGTATGGCTCGAGATAGAGAGTATCCTCCGAATCGTATATCGTCTCTTAAAAATTAAAGATGTTTTAATGTAAGCATTAAATTTTGCAGACGTAACAGTAAAATGTAGAAAAATTAAAAATACATCATCGACGGCTATTAATAAAACTCTACAAATTCACCAGAAGCTGCTGTAGCCAAAGTGCGATCTTAGGATACTCGGTATACTTTGGGTCTTCGCTTTTTCGCTTGTACTATCTCAATCGAGTGCTATTATTTGCCCTCGCACTATTTCTACCTTTTACTTCACCGCACAACACTATGCCGCATCGCATGTAGCGTGTCGGAGTACAGTCGTTGTCTGCAATGCTTTTAGGGTATCACTGGGACTGCTCAGACTGGGTTAGGCCGAGTCAGAATCCCTTGCCCAACATCACGGAGGTACCCGGCAGCGAGGTCCCAGACTCGTCCAGTTTCCATAGCAATGAGAGTAATGAGTCTAATACTCATCAACTACCATTGAGTAAGTACATGATGGTGCCGAAGTACGCGGATAGACCGAAGCGGATAGACCGTGCGAGAGCGTGCTTCTACGATTGCGACGCGGATATCTGTGAATGCCCATTGATTTACCTTTTCCTGCATTAGCATGATTAGTGTAATATTGATGTTTGACAGCTTTAATTTTAGTAACGTCATAAGTATTGAGTTTGATAGCAAACTTGTCACAAAAATTTAGTAGTTTTATTGACACGCATCCTATAATAAAAATTATAGAACCTAAAGTGATGTATTTAATGCCGTCTTAACATTGTAATATATAACAATATAATAATGAATTTATAATAATAGGGACTAACGAATTAGTACCATAATTAATCACGTTAATATTTATGCATGACAAGAAATATGATATATCATGTCATATACGTATTAATTTATTATTTCGCTAACAACATTAATTATGGCAATTTGTAAAACTTTCTTAAACAATATATAGTATGGAAATATATAGAAATATATGTAACATCTGTTATAGTGCATGGTCCAATAGATCCAACGAGGGACATTGAGACGTTAAACGAAGATCAAGAATCGGAATATGTCGGCGACTCCGAATGCGGGACCGAGTTTTCGGAGCAATATCATTGCGCGGAGACGCAGCGTCTGAATCCTCTCGATAGCGGCGGTGAGGGAGAGTACAAATACAAGAGCTCTGAGAGCTATCTGCGTCACCCGAACTCATATCTGCCGCATTATAATATTCACACCGACACCGAGAACGAGACGAATCCGCTCAACGGCCGTCTTAGCACCCTCGAGTCCGACGAGGAAGAAGAAGATGACGTAGTGCCTTATGGTTTTCCGAGCACCCGCCGTAACCGATGCCACAAGGTGATTGAAGAGGACGAGATTGGATCCGTCATCACCACACTGGAAGAAAGGAATTCGCTATTGGGCGGCGCAACCAGCAACAGCGATCTTTCCACGAATCTGTGCGAGATCGACGATTCCGAGTACGAGATCACGGATCAGAAGAGCAACGGACGCTTGTGGTTGTCGGGGAACGGCATCACGCAGACCTCAGTGTGACGAACGGTGGTGCCGAAGTACGCGGATAGACCGAAGCGTGCGAAAGCGTGTTTCTCCGTGCTTCTACGATTGAGACGCGCGGATATCTGTGAATATGCAATTTTGTACATAGAGTGTTATATCGTCATAGAGAAGTAAGACAGTCTGTACAGGCAGCTATGAAATAAGGAATCCGTTTATGCGAACCACCGGCGTGTTCTGGACGCACGTCGCGCATGTGATGTATACCGTTACGGAAATACATCGCACCTTAAATCTCCTCCTACTTAGGTAGAGTTCAAGAATCAGTGTACTTAATCCTGCAAACTCATCGCGAATAGTTATATGTCTTACAGTTGCAAGCAGTGCGTACGTTGCGTATGTCCATATCAGAATCGATGAACAAATTTAGACAGCTTCTATTTTATTTTATCAATATTATATACATATATGTTTTGTTATAATATATAGACTATTTCGTGAAAAAACTGATAAACTTATAGAATGTATTCTAGAATTTATTCTAAGCAAAAAATTTATACACGCGCGCGCGCATACACACACACACACACATTCTATAGATCAATTTGGCTTATAATAAATGTTACCAAAACATAGACAATTTATTAACATTGTAACAAACAAAAAATACTAAACATTTATATTATTTTTATGTGAATATTCTTTTGATCACATTAATTCTTTAAAATATCTACTTTCTTAGAATACATTTTTAGAAATTTGTTGGTTTCCTCGCGGAACATCCTATATACAAACAAATGAAATCGAAAATATAGATCAATGTAATTTTATGACTTGGTGGTAAAAAGATATTTGAACATATAATTTTCGTATGTTTTCTACTTCCAAGCCATGTTTCTTCTTCCATTTGGAAGATGTTAATATTCTATAAATACAAATTATTTGCTTCATCAAGAAGAAAGATACATGATTACATATTACAGAACGCTATACACTGCACGCATTCTTAATATTGTTTTTTTTTTTTCACGATAATTGAAAATATTTCTTTCGACTCTACCAAGGAGATGAGATTTATTAGAGAAAAATAGATTGTGTCAACTATGACTACATTTACACGCGTAAGAAATGATCTTGAATAAGAAAAAGAGAATTCATTACTCGAGAAAAGTAAAGTTAATCACGACAGTGTCGTCAGACCAATGACTATTGTTTAATGACCTATCGTTTAAATTTAACATATTAATCCAACAACTATAATTCCAGTGCAAAAGATACATAGGTACATTTATGTATTTTTACTATTTGCTAACTGACTTTATTTTGGTTACATATAAATGAACCGACGGACTACTTAATAATGCATATATTAAGTAAGAAGTAGCAGATTAGCGTGTAAGTAAATGGACTCTAGTGAAAAAGAAGAACAGCCTCCTCCGTGTTACGGAGCAAATATGTGTACGATTGTGCACGTGTTTATGCACAGGTTAATAGTTAAAAAAATATGAAATATTTTTACTGTGATGATAATAATGTTTATACGATGATCAAATACTATAACTTGTATCATAATAATTGCAATGTTAATTACCCAACGTTTTATAACAAATTTAAGAAGAAACAAAGAAGAGCGATGGAAGGGGCGATGCCTCCTCCGTGTATACGTAAGCTAAGTCAACGTTCCGTTTATTTAACTTTTTTCTCCCTTTTATCTCTTTATTTAGTCACCATCAGTACGACCGATAAATTTGCATACATGGTGCTACTATTTACATTTACATCACGCTTTATCGTCTATCTACTCTTTAATAAGACTGCTCAGCGGTGCGAGGTAATTCACCTCATTGCGCCCTTTACCAATCTGCCATTCGCATCTCATGTATTCTTCATTATAAGAACTCCATATAATATTATATAATGGAATACTTTTTAAAACTGCGAATTAATTCTTAATGCCATACAAGCAATGCATTTCCTTCGATTAATTTGATAAAGGAAATAGAAGAATCAAGGAACACTTTATTAATGTCTAAGATTTTTTTACTCATTGTCACTTTCATTTAGAATACTTTTTTGTTAATGGATATTGTAGCGGCAGCTTATATTTGGGTGAGGTATACATGTTCATTTATATACGTAGAATTTTGTTGAGAAATTCGATTTTATGTTCCTGTTCTGTAAAGGATGCTAGCTATCCTGCGTGTTTTAGTAGGATATATTAGCGAATCATATTACTAATAATGATAAACAGGGTGATTTTTATGTTGACCAAGAGCAAACGCATCGTCTCTCGTCCTCATATAAGTTAAAGTCAACTGTGCTTCTACTTTCTGAAATTTTAGAGAATTACATATTAAGATTCGTATAACATTTTTTAATAATTTTACATTAGTACCGTATGAGAGAAAGTAAAGAGAACAAAATTGATTCCGCCAGTTGCAAATTCGATAAAAATTATAAGCGATATAAAATTTCAGTCAGTAATGATATATCAGTAATGATAATCACAATATGGAGCACGGATAAATATTATATAACACATTTAGATTAGTTTTATTTAAAAAAAAAGAAACGATGAAGCACATTGGTCAAAGACTGTAAAGTAGAAAATATGGATGTGACAGCGAATTTTTTATAAATAGTATATGAATCATTTAGTGATTTTATAAAAATTGCAAAAACCATCTTTTAAAATTTTCCAAGTGATAAATTAATAACATTAAAATTATAAATTTCTTTTATAGTTAGTATGGAATTGATTGAAAGCGTACATAAATGGTTTGTATATATAATTTTTTTAGTAAATTATTTATTACTTCAGGCCTACTACTGGCGAGTTATGTTCTCAAAAAATTACGAAAGTAAGGAATAAATAATTTTATCAAATATTTATGTATTTTATATAAAATAATTTTATAAAATTATTTATTGCTTGCCATTTGAACAGTTTGAGTGTACAACTTTTAGAACCATGGGTTATGAAAAAAAAAACATGGAAAACATGGGTACAATTTCTAAATTCGCCATAACATCTAGCCCTGCTAATAGAATACATATCGATATCACGAAATCTCTTAAGAAAACGAGGAACTTGACTTGTTATTATTGTAAGGCTATAATTAATTTGTACAAGAACAACCTATTGTAATAAAGAAACCAATCTTGCCTACAATAAGTTATATTTTATTCGTAGTTTTAACAATATATTTTTATTAAATAATAAAACGAATAACTTATTGGTTTCGATAAGTTATTCGTTTTATACGATATTTTGGGACATTCAATGTTCTATGATTGAAAGCAGAAAAAGTAAAGAAGAATATCCTTTTATTTCTAAATCATAGAACAATATTGATACAATCCTTTTTTTTCTTAATATTTTTGCAATGCTAAAGTAAGTAATTCGTTCATTGGAGTCAATAATATACGTGGATCTTCAATTAGTCCAGCTCCGACCATAGCACCGGTAAATAGCTACAATTGTACATAATATATTGTGATAACTTATTTAAAAGATAAACATCAAAGCATTTGAAGAGCTTTTTATTACAATATACCTGTTGTATTAGACGATCAGCTAATTCAGTATCTGTAGTTGTTAGCTTGCACAACTTTTTGATGAGAGGATGATTTGGGTTTATCTCAAAGCGCGGTTGAAGCATAGAATATCGCATTTCTTCATTCATTTGATGACTCTGCATGCGGATAAAGTGTCTTGCGCTTGCCATATCCTGAACGGTTACTACGCAAGGATGCGACTCCAAACGATTCGTCATTTTAACATCGTATGCTTTTTTGTCGAGAATCTTCTTCATATAGTTCACAAGATTATCCAGTTCATCTTTATTTATAATACCTGCAAAGAATACAAAAATTATTTTTTTATTTGACGTCTTAATTTACAAATACATATAAATACGTATGTGATATTTATTATATACCTAAATTTTCTGGTTTATTTGCTTCCGTATCATCTCGCATTTCTTTTTCCACAGATGTCAAAAAGTTAGTTTTATACTGTCTCAAATGCATTAATACTAATTCATCATATGGCTCATAGCAGAATAAAACTTCAATATTTCGTTTTTTCAAAGATTCATAATACGGTGACTGCTCGGCTAGAGTCCGGCTATAATATATAATTTTTGTAGATCATTGATTAACACGAGATATTTAAAGTATACGTCATTATACCTTGGCGCTGATAAATAATATATATCCTTTTGATCTTTCGCTAAACGGCTGCAATATTGCGGCAGGCTGACTAGTTCTCCCGGGGCAGCAGCAGACGATTCAAAACGCAGGAGTTTGCCTATATCTTCCTACAATAAAACACAAATTAATAAATATTTTTATAGACATATTTTCTTGACACTTATACGAAATACAATAAATTACCTTTTCAGACTGATCATTACTAGTTACAATGCCCTCTTTTAAAAATAAACCATAAGCTTTGTAAAATTCATTATAGTCTTCTGGCTGCTTCGTAGATCGCTCATTTAAGAATTTTAATATACGTGCGATCAACACGTTTCGCAATTTTCTATCAAAATTATATTCTTTATAATTATATAGTATATAATAATAAATGATACAAATATCAGAAATTTATTCTCACCCAATCAATGTGCTATTTTGTAATAGTTCACGGCTTAAATTTAATGGTATATCTTCCGAATCTACTACGCCTTTAATGAAACGTAACCATTTTGGTAAAATATTCTCCGCTTTGCTTTTAATCAGAATCTTTCGATTGTAGAGCGACACTCCACTGGTAGTGTCCCTCGCCAAATCGAACATTCCGGGCTTTTCTTCTGGGAAATATAATAGAGCTTTGATACTCAACGGCACATCCGTCGAATAGTGTAGTACAAATCTTGGTGAATCAATGCAATTTCCTATGAATCGATAAAATTCCGCATGTTGCAAGGGTGTTATATCTTTTGGGTCAAACATCCATAATGGCTGCAAAAGAAAATATCTTTCTTTAATTATGGTAGATTAAACATAAAAATAGGACAAATGAGAGAAAGTTATATAATTGATGATACCTGAATCGTATTAGTTCTCTTTCCATTCACAAAAATAGGACTACCGACAAAATTACTGTACTTGTTGATAATGCCTGAATATATCAAGAGAAGGTAGATTTTATTAAAACTTTTTTTGTAAAATTATGTAAAACATGATAAGTACATATCTTTATCGCTAATGTACTTACGATTGATAGTATTTTCGTCACTGAATTCTCGACTATCCGGTTTTAAGTGTATAACAATCTTTGTGCCTGACTGTACACCGTCTGCATTTGAAATCTCAAATGTACCCGATCTATATATTAAAACATTGCTTATATAATTTTACGGATGGCTACTATAAATAATATCGATAATATTTATATAGAGAAAAATAAATTTTTTTTTCTCACACATTACCCATCTGAGATCCAACAAAGACCTTCTGCATCTCTTGCAAAAGATTTTGTAAATACTTCTACTTTATCAGCAACCATAAAGGCACTATAAAATCCAACTCCAAACTGCCCAATAATTTTGGATGTATCACTAGAGTTTTGTTCTTCCTTCAGTTTTTCTAGAAATGCCTAAAATACGTATATATCTATTAATAGAAATATATATATATATATATAATATTTATATCACAAACATACTTTATTTTAAATTACACTTCAGGATATCTACAGAAACTGTAATTTTTATTTTAAATAAAATTTTAGATCATATATATAATACATATTTTATAAACCAAAAAAACTATATAAATTCACTTGCCTTAGAGCCAGATCGAGCTATAGTTCCTAAATTGGCTATTAATTCTTCTCTAGTCATTCCCACACCAGTATCTTGGATTGTTAAAGTACGACTTTGTTTATCAGTACCAATATGTATCTCTAAGCTTCTATCACCAGCTACTTGTGTAACCTCGTTATCGCTTAGACATAGGTATCTTAATTTCTCCAATGCATCACTAGCGTTTGAAACCAGCTCACGTACAAATACCTAATGGATTAAGTAATATAATCACTGTAAATGGTTTTTAAAAAATTCATATTTTATTACCTCCTTATCTGAATATAAAGACTTTGCGACAATTTGTAGCAACATTTGTGTCTCAGATTGAAATTCATGCTTGGCACTCTCACCTGCACATAATAAAGTATATTGCACCTGTTATATTTTTCTAAAAAACAATTTCAGATATAATGATCTTAATTACAACTGAAAGACTTGCTGTAATAATGGGCTAACCATATAGTCAAATATATAATAAGTATTGGTATTTTTCCATTATTTTAGAGTTTATTTACTACGTTTTTACAAATTGTTAGTTAGTTTATTATTGCAGCAAGTCCTTCAATCGAATATATTACCTATAGCTTTCTCTGTGTCTTTTATAATGTTATGATACTCTGTAGTTTGAACCTCTGGTTGAGATGACAAATGTCGTACATAATTGTAACTAACTGTAAAATTAAAAATTATTTATATTGCTTGACATCAATAAAATACAACTGAGAAAATGCATTAGATAAAAAAAAAACAGATTTATAGAAAAACATAATATAAACCTATAAAACAGAATACATTCAATAGTGTGCAACATGTAAAAGTAAAATATTTGTTAGACACGATAAAAATAAAAACCTGATAAACCTGGTAATCGTTGGCATTGTGAATAAACTAATTTCTCCTGCAAATTTCTATTTAATAATCTTGAAAGAGGTCTTCCTAATCTAAAAGCATGCTTAATTCTAAAGGCGGCTGCCATTTTCAAGTATACTGTACGTCACTGTAGCTTAAAGTCTGTACTATATGTACTACTATACCACAGCACAGTTCTATATACAGTAGCGCAACTCTCCTGATTTTATGTTGGCCAAAATGGAGTGTGCATGCGCGAACGGCGAAATAAGTAAGTTGCTCAGTAACGCCATCTAAACTTCTATCTCATTTCTTTCTTTTTCCGTGCTTCTCTCTTTTTCTGGGCCATTTAAATGTCGAGTAGCTGAAATACGGGTTAGAGAAAGAGATAGAAGAAAAGAAAATCATAATTAGTTTAATTTAATTAGTTTAATTTAGTTTATTGCGAAGCTTTATAAGAATGACTACATATTAACAGAGTAATAGACATAAAATATGATACATATATACAAAATGATGGACATTAGGAGTCAGCGCTAGAAATCATTTGCGCAAAAACTTACAGAATAACGAAAATTTTAAGGACGTTTCGGCTCCGTTTTGAGCTATATCTTTAACTCAAAATTAGGAAATAATAATAAATTAAAATAAAAATAATAAATTAAAAAAATATTTCTTCAAATAAATGCACACAATTTCCTATTAAAAAAAATGCGTTTGCAATTGCGTGCAAACAAATAGTTTACTAAAATGAAGAAAATCTTTCTTCTCACTAATATATATGTTTTTATTAGAATATTTTTGTTAGTATATTTTATTAGTGTATTTTATTGGTATTTTTTTTCTCAATGTACATTAAAAATTTCCTCAATTTAAAGAAATAAATAAAAACAATTTTTGTATCTGTGTGTGATACTTGATAAAAATCACTAAACTTGAAAAAAACGCATATTCTCCTAATAAAATTCTTTTTTATCCAGCATTTAGTTAAATAAATTATCCTAGTCCGATACATATCCTATTATTAATCAGGAATATACAAAATAAAACCTTCGTAAAAATTTGTTACTTCTCTATTAGTAACTCGATCTAATATCATATATAATTAAATATAATGACATTTAGCTTAATGTGAAATAAATTTGTCTGATACGATAATCGCATTTACTGTGTTCAACACGAAAATATATGTGCGTCAAACATGTGCGTTAGATATATGTACCAGAGATGTGCCAGAGGTGCTCAAAGTCCAAATTTTTATTTCACGATAAAAAAAACAGGCAAAATAATCTTTCGAAAGCTGAATACGCAACATTGAGAGTAAACTAGATCTTTTTCGGTTGTTTTTCTTTATGAACTTACAATCCCTTACACTGTTATTATCGTCTCAAATAGTGCATTCAGAAGGATGAAAATTCTTTCACATAAAAACGAGAAAAGCTGGTGAAATCGTGTCTTAAGAAGCACCCACGAAGTATATAATCTGTTGACAGACGTTAACGAGCGTATATATCATGAGTCTGAAATATTTTACCAGTCGTAATAACGCTCGTTACTTTGATTATCCGTTATTTTTTCGCGAATTAATGATTTGCTATAATATATGGAATTATTACGCAAATCATGTAAATATGGATATATCGAGAGATTATGGTATAATAAACGGTGAGCAAATGATCGATTCTCTCTATGATCCCAAAGAAAATTCTTTTTCGCAGTCAGGAGAGACAAACGTGATCGGGATGATCCTCGTTGTCCTGTGTATCCTTGTGCTGTCACTCGGCAATGACGTAACTGCGTCATTTCGTGTCGACGACGTTCTCATAAGATTCATTGGCAACGCGACGCCCGTTCTGTTTCCACCTTCAAGAGTATTTCTACAACTGTGCACTAATTATGGCAAGATTTTCATATTCATAATTTCTATATTGATTGTGCATCAGGAAAAAGGGAGCGCTCGAAATTTATAGTAACTATAGCGATATCTATATAACAGTACAAAAAATACGCTAATAATATATTGATTGTGCATCAGGAAAAAGAGAGCGCTCGAAATTTATAGTAACTATAGCGATATCTATATAACAGTACAAAAAATACGCTAATAAAGAAAATGGAAAAATGCTCTTTCCTATACATGATGAACAGAGTGAAATTCGTGAATCAAAATACCACACCAAGACAGTTCTCGGAAATAATAAGTTAAAAAAGTATTTGTCATTTTTTTGTTCCAAGCAGTTTTTTTAGATATAAAAATTTAAATCTGGCCAATTATGAACTATAATTAAAAGTCTTACCTACATTTAACTGTGCCTCGAAATGAGTTTGAAACATTGACATATAAGAGACTTTAAAAACGTATTATCAATTTATTTCACTATTTTTAGACTATCTTGTTAAACAAATTCTACAATCAATATATATATGTACATACACTATATTGAACTATCAATTTTCTCTCCCGCAGTACAGAATTTTTTACTTCGCTACGTTGTTTGATTAGGCAATAATGAAAAAAATAAATTAGTTGAATAATTTCACTAAAATTTATATTTGTATATGTATATCTTCAACGCGCTTATAGAGTTTCTCAATTCCATTATATACATGGAAAGGATGGTTTTGTTGAAGTATTTAAAAGCTGTATGAACTAAATATAAATCCGAAAATAATTTTGTTGAACCATCAAAATATTAATTACATATGTAAGACGTGCAAACTGATTAACAGAATATCAAAATTTCTTGCAGCATTGTTCATCATGGTTAAAATTCCTATATAATTATTTTGATGTTTCAACAAAATTATTTTTTTATCTATATCTAACTCAATTTTTAAATACTTCAACAACCTCGTTTTTCCATATATGTAATACAATTTCTATCTTTATTTGTTAATAAAAATAACATACAAAAGATAATTTATCAAAATTAAATTAAATATAATATCTTTTCACAGATGACACGATTAAATTATCAAGAATATTATCAAGCAACTACTTAATGCATAACATTCGTAATTTTTATGAGGAACTTGATCCGAAGATTTACAATGACTTAGAACATCAAAATCTGTATATGTTGAATTTAGATTGCGATTACGCCATTGATATTTTACGTCAGGTAATATATGATATTTATGTCCGTCATAAATAAATTACATATAGTCAAAAAGATATATGCAAATAAAAGTATCATCATCTAATATAAAATAACAGGCACATTCGAAAAGGATGTTTGTCGCCCCGATGAAATGGCTGCTTTTTCAAGATCGGAAAACAATGGCTGACAACGATGATAACGTTAATTTAACTTTTACATATAATGACACTATATTGGAAAGCTTCAAGGATTTGGATATCTATCCTGATAGCGACGTGATCCTCGCGCGAAGATTTGATGGCGATTTTCTCGAATTGTTATCCATATATCGACCAAGTCCACAACGAGGTGTAATGTGGGAAAATCGTGGAAACTGGACATTTGAAAACGGTCTACAAATGAGCACTTTCGATGTAGCATCAGCACGAAGAAGAGATCTTCAACAAACAGCTCTTAAATCTTGTTTAGTGGTACTTTGAAGTATATAATTGTCACGCAAGAAAATGCACTTAAGATTTAAATATCAATGAAACGTTAAAACATTTTGTAGACAAGCTAATGTAATATGTGCATTTTGCTACTAGATAAAAAGCAAAACATGCAAATAAAGTATTAGCCACGTCCATAGTAAATGAAAACTCCATGATTAGTCTTTATTTTAAGTATCAATTTTTTTTTAATAGAAGAGATATTTTCTATCAAGTTTTATTACAATTGCAGATGACGGATCCTGAGACAATGAATCATTTGACTGACTTTAAGGATAAAACCATAGATCCCGTCACAAAGACTAATTATCCTTGGATACTGCATTTAGTGAATCGAATGAATGCAACGTGAGTTCGACCTTTAACAATATCGTATCAACGCCAAATATTTTGTTAGAATTATGTTTACGAAATAAATCCAATGACGATAATTTATAATAAATTATCTTACTAATTCTAAAATCGCGAATGTATGCTTTCAAACAACGTAATAAATTTAAGCTCGAGATTAATTAATGAGGTCATATACAGGGTGAAGAGATCAGGCGATACATATATGTAAAAAACAGTTTTACATTGTTTTTAACCATATAACAGTATATGATCAAATGCATAAATGGAGCAATTCGTATACTATAATTAAATAAACGCATGACATACCTACTTATTAATTGCAACCGACAAAATTACATGATTATTGTGTCTATACTTATATCTAATTAACTACAAAAATTTATTACTAAAACTGTAAATATTGCGACATAATTCTTTAAATTTTTACTTGTCAACATAGTCATACAAATATAAATTCCTACAAAAATATTCAATTAAAGATAAAGTGATGTTTTTATGAGGTTCTATATTTTTTTATCCCGATCTACATATTTTTTCAACATTAAATAAATTAATAGTTTTTTATAAGGCCTGTCAATAATTTTTAATAATCATAGAAATTTAAAAAACGTCATTAAACAAGTTATTATTGAGTTAGAAGAAAAGTAATGTTGTATATTTTTAGCTCAAAATTATACATTCAAAGTTTCAGCTTTAAGAAAGCTGTTTTTTAATTGCGTTTTTTTAATTATGGTAGTTTTTAACAAAGTTGTGAGCAATCAAAGTCCAAACATTTATTGTTTTCATGGACACGAGATATGATGAATCATGAAATATATCACAGCAAACATAGAACTGCTATATAACTGTATAACATATATGTAAATACATCTATTTTATATCTATATATATGGCAGTTATATTCGGTTGGTTAGGATAATCATTAACTCAAAAATCCATATTTTTACTTTAGGGTAAGTTTTGAAGTCACGAATAACTGGGGATTTTTTAGCAAGAATGGTTCCTGGAGCGGAATGTCCGGGATGTTGCAACGACGTGAAATCGATATCGGCGGCACTGCCACATTTTTGGTGCCGGAACGTGTCGGTGTTTTGGAATTCATCCAATTATATACACATACGAGGTAAAAAGATTATTATTATTTATCAAATTAAAACGTAACTTAATTAGTTTTCTACGCCTTTTTAATGACAACATTAGGAAGAGATAGGAAGTGAATTAAAACTTTAGTTAAAATTTATAATTTAACTTTCAAATGTAAGCTTGATTAAAAAAGATTAAACTGTTATTATAATTTTAATCTTTTATTATATTTTTTCTCCATTTTATTATACTGCAGTTATCGATATTTTATGTAAAAATCTGCTTAGCCTACGCTTTGTATTTCGGCGACCTTTACTATCGACTGTGAGCAACATATTTACTCTGCCTTTTCAACGGAATGTCTGGATAGCGCTTGCAGTGTTTCTTATCTTGGTCTTCTGTTTGCTCTATTTATCCATCAAATGGGAATACTATCGCAGTAGGAAGACAAAATCAGCAGCCTACTGGATTCAACTAAATCCTAGCAAGCCAACGGTCAGCGATAATTTTTTCATTCTTTTAGGCGCATTTTCTCAACAAGGTAGAGAAACAATTTTTTATAATATAATCGTAGATTTAAAATATTATTAAAACGCGACACAAATATTATTCAAAAATCTCTGCGACAAAATTTTATCTTTCTCGTGCAAATACATAAACCAAAACATTTACTATACTAAAAAAAAATTATTATTGCTAATTATAAGTAAAATACTCTATTATAGAGAAACAGTTTACTATAAAAATAGTTCTTATAGAGTTAAAAACAGGTATAATTCAAGAAAATAATTCTTTACTATTGCACATTTTCTAGAATGAAGAAATACTTGTATAAAACTTATGTTTAATAAAAGTACAAATTAAATAAAAGTAAAGTAATGTTATCTTTAGGAAATATTTACAATATATTTTTTTAAATAAAAAAAATATTTTTTTACGGAAAGTAATTTCATTTTTAAAACAAAAAATGATTTTACTTTGAAAATACAGATTTTTGTACGTATGAGCAAATAATTGTGTTTTTGTTCCGACGAACCATATATATATATATATATATATATATATATATATATATATAAAATAAATATTTTTTTTTCTGTGTATTTTATAAGTGTACGGATTAAATTATTTTTATTTCGTTTCACATGAAATTAATAAAATTATTGTACTTCTTGCAGGATATTCGTACGAGCCCTATAGAGTTTCATCTCGAATAGTTACTCTTATGTTATTGTTTGCCTCGCTAAGCTTCTATGCGGCTTATACAGCAAATATCGTGGGTTTGTTACAATCTACCACGGATTCTATCAAAACTCTTCCGGATCTTCTAAATAGTCCTTTGAAGATGGGTGTGCACAATATAGTATATAGTAAATATTATTTCCAGGTCGGTAGATCAAAATTATGTAAATTAATGATATGAAAACTTTTATTTTGTAATTATATTTATTATATAATTTATTATCAAATACTTGGACTTATTACGGTGTAAAGTTATTAGTAGCAAAAAATACATAATTGAAAAATAGAGTTCTTTGTGGAATGATAGTCTTTCCGAGATCCTGTTAGAAAGGCGATCCTGGAACAGCAAATCGAGCCGAAAGGAAGCAAAGCTAACTGGATATCTGTAGAAGAAGGTGTAACCCGCATAAGAAACGAACTTTTCGCATTCCATGGTGAGATTGGTACGGTTTATCAACTGATGCAAGACACGTATTTGGAGGAGGAGAAGTGCGGTTTGACTGAGATTGATTTCCTAAATCACTTATATCCGGTTCTTGCGATACAAAAGCAATCACCATATTCAGAGATATTTAAAACTGGGTAAATAATACCTCGAATTATCTTCACGTAGACATGATGTTTTCAAATATTTAAAGGAGAATGTTAAAAAAGTCATTTTTTACTATATTTAAGCCATTCTATCCTGGCGGAAAAACTTTTACGAAAAACTACATAGATTGAGATAAGATCTTAGAAATTATTAATTTTTCATTATAGATATTCGTAGTGGGACGTAGAGCGGTGTTATTTCTTTGAAAAACCTAAAAATCCTCGACCGTCAAACAACGCAATTTATCCCACTACAAATATCTACGAAGAACTAAGAATTTCTGAGACAAACAAACCTCGCTCTACGTCCCACTACGAATATTTATAAAAAATTAAAAATTTCTAAGATCTTGTCTCAATCTATGTAGTTTTTCTATACTTTTTCGTACAAACATTTTTTTTGCCAGGGTAGCATAATGTTCTCACCATTTCTCGAATAAACGATTGTTAATTATTTTCTATCTTCTGACTCAAACAATAATTCTTCAAGGTCTATTCAAGCGTAACTTGAGGACCAGAATCGATACTTTTTTAGCACTCTCCTTTACATAAAACTTCCTGGAAGTTTAAAGTCTAACATAAAAATGTTACATAGTTTTAAAAACAGATTTTATTAACGTTATTTCTAAGAATGTACTGTGTGAATGTACGAACCAATCTCATAATGTAATAATTCTCGGAACGTTCGATGTTCAGAAATTATGTTTTCAGAGCTCTAAAATTACGAGAATACGGACTTAAATTTCGCGAGGAATATCGCTTATATACAAGAAAACCAGTGTGTTCGAGTCAGACCAGATTCATCACTATCGGTTTCACAGAATGCTATTTCGCGCTAGTTATAATGGGCTACGGAATACTCCTCTCTATAATCGTACTTGTGTTTGAGTTATTATGGCACAAGAGGTAAGATTTAAGAGAGACTTCATTACCATGCTTTGTTCTACTTGTTATATTTTTTTCTCGTAGGCAAACTATGCACGCGATAAAAGAAATGTCAAACTCAGAAACCAACATTGTAGAATGCCTTGATTAAATGCCTGCAGAAATGGATACTAGTCCGAAAGAAATCAAGAGGCATCTGAGTTTCCTGAGCTTTTTGTTGCACTAAATCTAATCGAATTGAAAATTTTATTTAAAAAATTTTATTAGAGTAATTTTTATTACTTTGTTCAACGTATGCATCTTTTAGTAATAAATGTGAATCATGAGTTGATATTATTTTTATATGTTATTATCATTTAATATAATATAAAATTATCAAACTTATACGCTGTTTTGTTCCTTTAATAAGGTCAATAATTCCTTTTATTTAGAAAACACTGTGTGGAATAGATTACTAGTAAAATAAATGCATACAACATATAATGACGACTTTGTGATAACTCTCGCGATAATCACTGGTTCCCGTTCCTTGTATTGTTTTGGGCTATATGCAACTCGATAACTTCCGCTTAGGGTAAACTAGGGTACTATGGCCATATGGAAAAGATAGCCATAGGCCATAATTTCTCCAATAATTGATAAATAGTGCATTTTTATAGTCATTCTTAAAGATAATCAATATTTACAGTATTTTATATGAGTACACTGTTCAAAATAACAATATTATAAATATTATCTAATATTTTTTCATTCGACTATCTGCAAAGTTTTGCACGTGTCTGTTAAAAACTGTTATAATGTCTAATAAATTACAGTTAAGCTGCCATAAAATCAACATTACATACACAATAAAAGTATTTAAATTGCAATGTGACCTATAATTAATACTTTTATTTTCACTATTTATTTATAAATACTATGACTATCTTTCTTAATATTATGGCCATCTTTTCCCTAAAAATCAGATAAGATGGCCAATGCATACTTTGTAATATTTTGATAAAATTAAAGTTCTGTTAAGTATTTTCTCTTTAATTTCTCTAGTATTTGTTATTTTAAACTTCAGTGAAAGTAATATCCCAAATGTTGTTAAAAAGTAACAAGAATAAATATACGTTTTTTGCATTTTAAAAAACTATAGCCATCATACTCGAGTTTACCCTATATAACGAACTCATATTCGCACCGAGACAAGTTATTTACCGCGGTGAATTGCGTACTTGAATAAATTCTTGTAATTGTATCTTTTATCAATATCAAATATATATTTGTCATTTTCTTCTTATTAAAAGGAAGTAGTTTTTATTTGTTCTCTCGTCTTCCGATTCACTCACGCTCCGAATCACACACCTCCGCTGTCCATGCAGGGCTGAGCAGTCGGTCGTCGTCCGTCGCAGTAAAGCAATATTAAGAATAATTACCTATTTGTTTTGTAATATTGTTGAGAATAATTAATCGAGATTGAGAAGAGTAACAAAGAGCGACAGGCTCACTCGTGCCTGGCGCCCAACTTACGTTCAGAGAGAATTCGCGGAAATTCAATGAGTAGCTACCGAATTACTGTTAAAGTATCAAAGTAGAGTCATTGGCTGTCGAATTGCAATTACAGAAAAGCGACGAAATTGTGCCGTCGGTCAAGAATACAGTCACAACATATACTGTAAATTTTTGGTACGAACAATAAATATTGAAATATACATAATAGTGATGAAAATAAATCGTTGAAATCGTTGAAAATCGCTGAAATCTCTATCACTTGACTCATTTCATTATGAATTATACTGAAATGAATTATACATGAAACTATTGATAAAAATTTCATCGATTTATTTCCACCAGGGAACATTAATGTTTAAAAACAATATTTAATCTATTATCTGTTTAATCTACATTCTTATAAAAATGAGTACATTAAAATAACGATATTATCTAACAATAAGTAAAATAAATTAATTTTTTATCAGCTAATATAATTTAAAAATCTATAATAACTTACTTTAGCATTATAAAAAAAAGTAACGAAAAAATAACAAATCGTAACTTTTCAAGTATAATGGTAACGGTAACAAGTTACTTTTTAAAATTGGTAACGAGTGATGGTAACGAGTTACTTTTTTTAAAAAGTAACCGTAATGATAACGCGTTACTTTTTTGAGGTAACGCTCACAACCCTGGACAGATTTCCTAACTTAACAATGGTTAACCTAAATGATTAGAAAAAGAAAACTTAAACGATTAATATTTTGACGTCGAATGAGCATAATTTCGTTGAAATTGAAGGTGAGGAGTGTCTTCTGCACATTCAACCTGTGCAGATAACGACTGATTTTTCATTTGCTTTAATTGTTCAAACGACTGAATATTTGATCATTAACAACAGTTAATACTTTTACTTACAGTGTTTGAGATTTCAGTTATCATTTTTCTGTATTTTTTCCATGTTGCTTAATGCTTATTAGCATTAGTATTGATTTTCATATTGATAGATTTACAGTTATTACGTGTTATAATCGACACATTGGAGTCGGACCACCGCGGTGTCAATAATAACAAGTTGCGGCAAAACCAATAATGGTAAATATTTTTTATAATTCGTTAATTTTTTAAATATCTATTATGTTAAAATTAATGCCAAAGAAGGCCTTCGCGTTGTAAAATTTAGATTTCCTTCCATTTATAATAAATTAGTTAACCGCAAAAAAAAACCTTTTCTCTGTTACAACCGACACCATCCTCCCTCTACCTCGGCCGACAGTCGAACCCGGACCTCTGGTATTTCGTACACAAAAATGTTTATATTATAATTTTATATAATTACGTATAAAACATTTTGGTAATTATGCACTTTCAGAGACACCGCGCCGACGACCTTGACCTTGACATATAGTGTCAAAGTTATGACCTTGAGTGATCACCAACAGGTTTTAGGTGGCTGTTGTCCTTTGCAAAAAGTTTAAAAAATGATATCTCTTTTCTACTATATGAAAGGGGAGGAAATGGAGTGAGCCACCTACAACCTGCTGAAGGTCACTCAGAATTATGACAACATATATCAAGTTATATATTAAGTATGGAGTTAAAGTCAAACGTGGAAAATCGCATGGAAAGTAAAATATATTTTAAAGCAGAAAATTTCTGTTTCATTATATAGTAAAAAAAAGATACTATTTTTCAAACTTTTTTGTTACTAACTTTTTAATAAAGGACGATTACCATCAAAAACCTGTTGGGGGTCACTCAGAGTTATGATCTTAACAACATATGTCAAGATCAAGGTCATCGACGCGATGTCATTATAATTACCAACATTTTTCTATGGAATTGATTAAATAGATTAAAAATCAAACCAGAAAGTTTAAAAATAATACACTAGAACTTTATTTTTTATTACATACAAAATACATACATGTTTTATTAAGAAGCATATATATGATGAATTAGGTACTTTATCTACATACCTGTGTATTTTATATTCAATTACTATTATTAATGAAATAATATAGGCACATATTACGAGCATATTTATTCAATAAAATGTTAATAAAATAATTGAACTGCTAGAGTGCGCTGAGATTAACGTTCATCAGAATTCTGGTACTGTTGCATACTTTATGTCTACATGAAGTATTTTTAGTCAGTTAAATCCAGCTGAGAAAAATATTAAACAAATCTTTATAATATAATATGCTATAATTCTTATCAGATAATATAGTCTACCAAACAATATAACTGTAAAATCTCGAATCTTGTCATACAACCATAAATGTTTGATTTAACCAAAATGCATTTAATTATGTACGTTAATATCAAAACCATTTTTCTCATGCATTAGAGAGGTTTATTATATACCGATATTAAAGTCATCAGGACGGACAAAGCTGCGCTGTAGAACTGAAAAAAATATGTTTTTATTATTCTTAATAAAAATATTTATATTAAAATGAGAACAATCAATATAAAAGAATTTTGAATATGTAATTTAACAATAAAAAATATAAAAATACAGTTAACCATTTGAGGCACAAATTTTTTTTCTAAAAAAATTATTAAAATCATAGGACATCTATGGGTTTTCGGGATCGCTGATAATAATTCCGATGTCAGAATTACAAAATTCAAAATGGCGGATCCAGTATGGCGGCTATTTCTAAATTCGAAGTTTTTCATTCAAATTGCATGAAAATATCAAAATTTCACAAATTTTTTTCGGAAAAACCAGCAAGCAGAAAATTCTGAAAAATATATATATAATAGTTTCAGATATGGGGGGGAAGTACATGCATAAAAATTTTCAGAGATCTAGCACATCATATTTAAGAATAGCCAAATTTATTCTGAAAAAAAACGAATTTTTTAATATTAATTGTTTATAACAAAACTGCAAATAAATAAATTAACGTAATTTTTCATGAAAGTTGCATAACTTAGATCCCTAAGAGTCTAAAAAGTACTCATATGCGCATACAAACTGCAAAATAAACCAGAAATAAGGAAAAAACTAAGAACAAAAAGGTGTGATGTATACCCACTGCCCCTCAAAGGGTTAATTGAGATTTCAATATTATGTTGTCATTTAGACATTATAATTTACAAAATTGTATGCAGAAGTATTTATTGTCTATTATATGTGCACATTCTATTACATATATGCTACTTTTAATTAATATTGGACGTACCTGGTGAAGGAAATTATATCCTAAATGGAAAAGTCCGATGCCAAATTTTACTTCCTTTAGTTTTATTTGTAACATAAATTGGAAAATCTAATTGAAATAAATAATTAAATAAACATCAATTACACTCTACTTTCATGAAAGTTCAGACATATTAACATAAATTCTATATGGCCATAAAATTAAGACATTAATATAAAACATCAATTACGTTAGATATGAAAAGAGCAATCCAATCCCTAAAATTTATCTATCATGTTTCCATATCATACTAGATTATCGAATTCAACAACAATCGATCTTTCAATCGTTTGCGAGCAAATTCGTATACTCAGTGCAGCACTCATCGAGCATCGTACAATGCATATATAATTTTTCTACAGTTAATTAATCTATACTATACTCGCTTATGACATCTGAAGAAGGATCAAACTAGCAGCCGAAACATGTAATGTTATGATCATTGACTTAATTTTAATTTAATTTAACTATAGTCGATCTCTATTTCAAGAAATTTTTTAACATTTTATTTGTACGAACTTTATAATCGACTCTTACATGCCCTTCTCATTATTTTTATTGTTAATTTTGACATCAAGAGTCCTTGTATTGTTTAATTTACCTTTAAGTTAAATAATATCTCGTTATTTTTAACACCAATATATGTCAATTTTTCATTTTCAAAATGTAAACGCGTCCATATTAATAAGTAAATTTGAGACAAATTTAATGGTAAACTAAATAACACTAATTGCAAAAGTTGTATAAATTATTTTCAATTGTATATGCTAAAATGCATGGTGTTTATTTTATAGAACATTGATATAATCGATAAATTTCAAGTGTTTGCTTTCGACATATAAAATAAAAAAAATTTTTTAAATTTTTCTAGTCTATATATCCTTAGCTATAATGTTAATATGTGCACAAGTATCTTAAAATATATAATAGTATAATACAATTGCTGTTTTATAATGTCTTAATTTTTTGCATAATCGTTGGGTCAAATTTATGCCAGTGTCCAAAGTTCCATGAGCGCTAGTAAAATTACGCATAGAATAGTTAAAATTTTGTGTAACATTTCATCGTAATTATTTACCTGTTCACGTAAGATCTCATCGACATTATAACAGGATAATTCGTGAAGAATTGCTATTGTCTCGTTTATCTGAAATTGTTTTTATACAATATGAAAATTTGTAATAAAATTGAAAATTTTGCACCCAATAAATAAGGTTGCGGTATTTCGAAAAAAACTTCGATATGTATAAATTTATTATTGCGAAATTGTTGCTTGTGCTTATTATTCTAGTTATAAATGGCTAGTAATATTTTAAGTCTACTATACCTTACGATAAACAGTTTGACATATGTAGTTTAATGTAACAAAAACCGAGTTATTCAGAAAAAAATACAAAAACGACCATAAATATTCGTAAAATGTTTCAAATGTCCACATTTGAATTTCTCTATTTTCAACATCAACCATGATCCAATGTATATCTATAAAGAAGGAAGTAGTTTCAGAAAAGTTCCATAGTATTAGTAGTAACATTTGTATTTTGAATATTTTATTTATTTTCCGTGATGTAAGGTAGAGTTGTAGATGGACGTGCCTGTAAATAAATCATAATTGTTATAATTAATCAACCCATAAAGACACGTAAGAGAAGTACTAAGCAAAATGTATTTTTAGTCTCGAATTTGATTTAAAATATAGTTGTAATTTGTAATCGGTTCAAAATGTACAATTATTTCACACAGTTGAAGTTAAATGTGTATTTTTATGTATAGGTATATGTATATGCATACATATTATACGTACATTATATACAGGACCGGCAACTTACCTCGCTCGTAGGTGTGGAATATTTGACTGACGAAAAGAAAGAGGGAAGAGTATAAAATGACGACCTTTTTTATTTTTTAGTTATTTTATGCTCTTTGTTCCCGACCTCTTTTTTACAGTTGCAAATTGCGACGCTCTGTCTAACAGTCGGAAAGGGCTCATTTATATTGGCCGTAACCGCATGCCGTAATTTGCAAAATCGATTAATCATATTCGAGTATTTCCCTTATTCATTTGTAAGTTAGGAATGCTCGACTGTGATTAGACAAATTTTACATATAACGCCATACGGCACACGATTAGTATAAATGACACGGCTAGTATAAATGATCTCTAAAAGTCGAATCTCTACTATGCGCGCAGTTGTACTGCCATCGCAAATATCAATAAGCATCCTGCACACACTACATTTTAATAAGTTTACGATTGATTTTTAACTCTTGGATTCCTTTGGTGTGAATTTCCACACTAATGTCCAATTTCTTCACGTCCAGGTAAGTTGCGGATAACCTTATTCAGGAGATATCTCCATTGTATTCTGAGAGATATCTCTTGAATAAAGTTATCTAGAGGTGAATAAATTGGGTATAAGCTAAATTTTGGGTGTGTAGTGCTCCACGATTCCACACTATAGTTACCGGACCTGATTATATATATAATATACATACATACAGTTACATATACATATCCGGTTAAAAAATTTTTCATGTATGAATATGTATAAATATACATAAACACATATAAATATTCATAAACTTATATATTTATATGAAAAATAATCCGTACAGCACGAAATATTGCAGCAATATTATTTTGAAAGATTGTAATATTTCATAAAACATTGTCGTAATATTTGGCTACAATATCACAATTCAGTCGCCATAAGCTTCTCGAAGTAATAGGTATGATTCAGCAGCAGTTTTCTTCAAATGAAAACAAAAAATTAATGCTATCCGCCAATGCTCTTTATTTGGCACAAATTTCGACATATTGAACACAGCAAAACAATACTATGCAAACACTTTTTCAATTTATCACTTAATTTGACACTTGTTGATGGCACAACAAAATGGCATATACGTCAAATCTTTATACTACACACTGCATTGGTGCATCATCTGTTGTCTCAAATCCGCACTTCATACTTGTACACCTGGTATGTCTATCTATGTGCCCCATGTACCAACTATTATATCTCAGGTTTCTCTTATACAATATCTCATAAATTATTGATTTTTTGATATCTCTACCGTAATACTTATATATGCAGAATGATTAGGAGAATTATAGTGTAAAAATTATATAATTTCATTTAAAAAAGCAAAAATGACCATCTTTTTGTTGTTTCTATCTAGAAAAAATAAACATAACCAACATACGTCCCCTTATCGCCCCCATGAACCATTCCACTTTCAAAAACATTTTTTTTTAATTTTTTATAAATACTTTTTGAGATATTACACGATGAGACACACTGTATACATGCGCTCGTATATGTATAAACAGTATTCCTTTTTAAAAAATTACATTATAATCCATATATATTGTTTGCAATCCTTAACTCCCGTCATCCGTTGACGCACTAAAATACATCTGTTTTGTCTTCTATCTGCATTATTTTCGAAAAGATCAGAACAGATTACTTGTAAACGATCATTGACTTGATGAAATCTGGAGCTTGTGTATCTGAATTAAATGAAAAACATTTAGTTATAATGTCTTTTATTAAAAATAAGATATATGCATTATGGACATATATTTTAATTGCGTTATTAATAAATAATCAAAGTCAGATTAAATAAAAATTTTGTTACTTGTCTTTTTATATTTTATTATATGTAATATTTTCAGAATTTGTTGTTAACTTTTTAGAATTGCATTTTATTATTGGCAACAATTTTTTATCAACATGAGAAAATGTGGTAATTGCAAAACGGCAGAAGACTTTTCGACTCAGTCTAGTTCGCTGTATCAGTGCACTAAATGTTCGGTGGTCATTCTGGGACACTCTGTATACTAACCCAAGGATAGTTCCCCAAATCAGAGCACTTAAGATAATTACAAATTCTGGGTAAAACTCCAGAAACGTAAGATAAATTGTAACAGAATCTGTTGGTTCGTCAGGTAGTGGAAATTCCACATAAAGAAATTCAGCCGTGTAACAAAAAATGTATACAATCCATCCAATTATTATTCGAATTATCCAGTTACGCAGCCGTTGGTATTCATTTGGCGCACCGAGTGCTTCCAATGTGCTGTCTACTACGGAAAGTTCATACAAGCACATTTTAAATTCCTAAAAAAAATCATACTGATCGATTGTACCATAAAAAAATTATTACTTTATATTTGAATAAAAATTGTTATTGCCAAGGGCGGATCCAGACAGTTGTTAAAGGGAGGGGGGGGGGGGG